>NC_092425.1:21339639-21490597 GCF_036169615.1 Heliangelus exortis | reverse complement strand
ATCAGAAATAGGAGCAAATTAAAAAGTCTCTGAAGTTTCATTTTTGAACTGGACTCAGTGTAAGTGGTACAATTTACTCAAGTTATTTTTGAATTTTTTTTCCTCAGAAAAACTATACATATGTTAAAAGCCTGCTCTAGTTTGATGATCACTGCATGCTGCAGCAGGCCAAATAATTTGTGCCCTGCCATTAACAAGCAGCAGTATCCATCAAATCCAAAGGAATTCACTCCAGTGACACGACTTCAACTGAAAATGAAATCTAGTCCTGTGCAGAAGCAGGGAATTCTTCATATACCTTTTGGAGAGCCTTTGCTATAGATTAAAAAAAAAAAAAAAGTCATTTTGGGGAATAAGAACACTTTTTACAGGGCAAAAAGATAACAAAAAACCACCAAACAAACAAACAAAAAAAAACAAACAAAAAACCCCAAACAATAAGCAAAAGAAATTGATAACAAAAACAAAAAACCAAACCAAAACAAAAAAGGCAAACCCCCATTTTCTTTCACCTAATGCAAATCCAGCCTTTGAGGTTTTATTTTTAAACAAAGGCAATAAATAACTTAGGCCTAAGTAAGCTACTACAACAAAACTACTTTTGTAAACTATTTCCATGTTCTTAGAGTTACGAGTTGCTATCCAAGACAAACAAAACAAAGCAAGCTCCAGTCTAACAGGGAACTAGGACTGTCAGCGACCAAAGAAGTTGGCTCAAGTTAAGCTTCTTAACCTGGAAATGAGCTTGTGAAAGCTTCAGGGCAGGGAACACACCAGCAACTCCCTCCTTCCTAAGCCTGTAAGACACTGAGACTTCCATGATGTCTGAGATCCCTGGAATGGCAATGACTAACCAGCATCACCCCATGCAAACATCTGGATTCTTTTCCCAAGTATCTTAGGCAAGGCACCTCTCTCTGTGCTCAGGCACACTGGTTCACCTCTGAAGTTCAAATACCCCGAGGACTTTCCCCTGAGCTGTGTGTGGGGAGCGGCTGGTCCAGTCTCACCAGTCTGGAACGGTGATGCACTTCCAAAATTTTTGAAGAAAACAAACAAAAAAAGCCCAAATCCAAAACAATCATCATGTTTGGATTTTTCTTGGTCTGAGACAAAGATTATGCCACCTAGTCACGGCTAGTCTTCCAGTCTTGTTGATGGTATCCTAGAGGGAATGGGATTGGGGGAAGTATACAGGAGCTCATCCCTTCTATTCTAAATGGAAACACAAGTTTAATACAGAGAAAAAAAAGGATACAGGGAGGTTTTCAGTAAACAGACAATTAACTAATACAGAGTCAGTGCTGCAAATGGCTATTGGTTGCTTATGAAATGGTGGGAAACCCATACATCTGAACAGCAGATTCCAGAGCTGTAGGCAACTCTGAAAACGTGTGGAACCGTTCAATACAACTCTTTGTTCTGTCATCAATATCACCCACACATATAACTAAAAATGGAAATTTCTAGTCTGTAAAGCTGCAATGAATATGACAGTCCTACCGTGGAGAGTTGAACCCGCTGTCCACAGTAATGCTGCTGCTGTCCATGCTGTCCAGGCGGGCTGAGTGGGTGGCTCTCTGGTTGTTGCTACTTTCTGTTTCCTTCGGGGTGAGAAGAGTAAGATTCTTCTCAAATTTTCGCTGCAGATCCCTCTCTTTTTCCCTCTCTAGGAGCCACTGCATTGTACCAACATCATCCCTGTTCTTTTCCTCCTCCGCATTTTTGTTGGTTCCTTCCTCTGAGTCCTCATCATCAGATACATTATAGTAGTCAAAGGAGGCCTCCTGGTTCCCAGCTGTCTCTTGCTGTCTCTGTGAAACCGGCATGACTTGTGTGACTGAGGTTACTATCGCTTGTTCAAGTTTCTCACACCTGACTGACAATGTGTCAGAGGGGGTCTTTTGATGGGGCTTTAGCAGGGGTGTGCTAGACTTATGATAACTATTCACAGAAAGAGTGTTGTGCAGAGGTTTAAAGAGTGTATCCTTGCTAAATATTTCTTTCCTCTTATCAAGGCTGCTTGATTCAGCACTATGGTGTTGAACCAGCCGCCCGTTTGCAATCACCTCTGGAGTTTGGCCAGCAACCGCTGAACCACTGCTTGGACCCTTCGGGGACTCCTCTTTGTGCACCCCGGGATCCCTAGCAATATGTTGAGACTGTCTCTCTGCAGGAGTCATTTTTTTGAGCCCATCTGTCCCTGTCAGAGTGTCATGGTCCTCTTTATTCTTGCCCAGTGGTGACGGAGCAGTAAGCACAGTCTCACTGGATGTGTTGCACTGAAAATAGTCATCGACTGCGGATTTGGTTGTGCAGGAATTGAGCTCGCTGTACGACGGCAAATTCTCGGTGGGCTTGCTTTGTTCCAAAAGGCTACAAGAACTGGGGGTTTCTACATTGCCACTAGCTGTTTCTGGGATGCAAGTCTCTTTGTAGCTTGCAGACGTTATCAGAGCCCTTTGATGACTGAGCGATTGAGATGGCCTTAAGGTACTATCGTCAATATAAGTTTGGCTAGTTGTTTGGTCATCTGGGCTACAGCCTTCACCTATGTCTTCAGGTGTGCCTAAAGCAGCTGAGCCCAGAGGACCCTTGGAGTTATCCATGGATCTAGACCTTTCTTTAGCCTTACTGGACCGCTCATTCCTTGATCTTCTGTCCTGTGTGTGGCTGTGGCTCCGATGGACCTTGGAGTGGGAGCTTCCCCTGGAAGGTTCAGGGAAAGGCATTTCAGTTCTTCTTTTGGCCAGCTCACCGGACACATCCCACTCTGGTGTCATGGGAAAGTGAGATTCGATCATGTTAGGATTGCTGTGCATTATAAAATTGTCTCCCTTGTGTTCTATTATGTAACAGCCTTCCCGCGGGGATCGAGTCAAGGGATCATAGAAGTCATACTCCCTTTCAGCAGGTATATCTAAGTGAGAGCCATCTGACGGGTCTCCCTTGGACACCCGAGTCTTGCTGTGTGACCTTGACTTCCCATGAGACTTTCTGTGGTTCCTGCTCTTTTTACTTCGTCCACTGTGGTGAGCTGACGATCCTGCTTTGCTTCGTTGAGCTTTTTCTTCTTCAAGTTTCTTCATTAGTGCAGTGTGCCTCATGACATTTTCCACAGTCAAGTCTGGGTTAATACGCCTGATAATCTCCATTTCTACCTCTCTAGGTATAGTGGTAGGGGTGTCCTCGTCCCTTAGCGGCCACTCTTCTGGAGGAAACTGGGCAGAGAAATTTGCCAATTGTTTTGTCTTGTCCTTCTTGAAACTTAATCGGAATAATTTGAGTCCAAATTTCTTAGACTGTTTTTCTACATCCTTAGGCTTTGTGAGTGTCTCTGCTTTGTAAGAAAAATTGACAGTACTTTTACTTTTCTCAGTAGGTGGGACCTGACATAATGAAGGAGGGCAGTATGAGTCTTTACAGTCTTTTGCTGACTTCCTCTGTAGGGTAGATGCATGCATGCTGTGCATGTCTTCTCTGCAACAGTGGCAGGAGTCGCAGTGGTTTTTGGGTAGTGTTCGGTCCCTGACGCATCCCGAGGTGGAGGGAGTTATAGTTCCTTGCTGTGGAGAGGTACACTGAGACCTGTCAGGTATCCTCTCATCCAAATGGTACCATTTACTGTTTGTTCTTATGAGAGATGGTGTTATAAAGTAAGTCTGAGGGGTTACAATGAAATAACCATCTGGAGTTGGGTATATTTTCCTCTCCCGTACAAGCATATTCAGGGTATGTCGGAGGATTTCTGGACTGGGTGTTGGAACTCCTAGAAAGGACAGTAAACACAATATCAGGGATTGCATAAAACCATGCAGAACTCTCTTGCTCCCCCCTTCCCAACAAATAGCTGTTTTCTCCAATGTGAAAGCTGGAATATGCTGAACACACAACTCCAGCAAAGCCCTTTGTTAGGCATTCTCTTCTCTGCTTGTTTTTACACTTATCTACTACATTTCTGACATATCAATTATTAATTAAACAGAAAGGAGGACATTAATAGAGTGTTAAAAAAAAAAAAAAAAAAAAAAAGAAAAAGGAGAGAACTTCTACTCACTTCCATTGCACAGGTGACCTTAAGCTACAAGATGGAATCACTGGATATCAAAGGGTGTCAAGGGAAACATTTCGCTTTTATTCTTCTTCCAACTAAATATTTACACCCCACTTCACCAGAACTATTTATTATAATTCCCAGTCACATATAAAACGGTGGTTATTTGTTAATTTGGATGCCTAAGTTGCTTTTCCACAGAAAAATACTACGCAGAAAAAAAGCATTCTCCCAAACCACCCTTTTATTACTAACCTGATTGAATGGACTTTCCCTCCCATTAAAACATGCTTCAACTATATCAGCTGCGCAAAAAAAGACACCTCTTGAAAGATACAGTTTATCTTACCCAGACTTTTCCAGTATGCTGAAAGTTACATATTGGCTCCTAAAAATTTGCTTCTGCATTCCTTGCCTTTCATGTGAGATGTGAGGGATACTACTTGAGTGCATCTATCCCATACTGACAGGGGGACAAGTACAACAGCCCTGCAGCAATGCCACATTGGCCACATGGTAGACCTTGGCAGACCTGGTATTGTGAGCCTGGTAGTCATTCCCACTACCAGTACTCCTGTTGGGTTCAGTAGTGCAGGACCAAGTCTTTGATACTTTATTAGATAAAATAGTAAGTTAGCATGCTGGGCATTGGAATAAGTTCCACTTAGAGCTAAGGAAATAAGTGATTTAGATCACAAGCTAGTCTTTTTTTTTTTTCTTTTTTTTTAATCTGTTTATGCTAACTAGGAAATAAAAATCTTACAATATTTCCAGTGGGAAAAGCTATCTTCAGTACATTTTGTTGAATTAAAACAAGTTTTAACTTAATGTATCCTACCCTGGTTTACATTTTTAGAACTAGAGAATGGTTTTTTTCACAAGTTTGGATGGTCTACTCTAAACTGAAGAAGTTAATACTATTTGCTCTGAATCTTAAGTTTTTTTTAACAATAAACTAATTAAAAAAAAAATCCAAACCAAAACAGAGCCAGAGAGCAACTTAGGTTGGAAAGGACATAATGAAGTCATCAGGTCCTACTCATAGCAGGGCCAATTTATACTAGGTTGGTCAGGGCCTTGTGTAGTCAAACTCTGTCTTCAAGACTGGGGCTGATGCAGACACAGGAACTAAAAGAGGTAAAGAAAGGATATGATTTCAGAGAATAAATTATATGTAAAATTTGGAAAGAATATGCAAATGAAATGGAAGTGGATGACCACACAGTCAAACTCATGCGTTTCTCTATCCTGTGCTGCAAATGCACTGCAGGGTCCAGTCCTGGTCCAACCGAGATGCACTTGCTGTGCAGCATCCAATCTTTCTTCCTACCTCCCCATAAACAACCTGATCAATCCACTGCATTTTCCAGGAGCTTACATATGAATACCTCAACACATACCTGCCTTTGTCTGCAAGAACTTGGTTCTTCATCCTTAGTTTACTGAAAAACTTTTTTTAACATATTGTTTCAAAAACATCAGAACAAAAATTAAAGAGAGAAAAACATTCTCCTGGAAGTTTACAGAAAAACTAAGGAAAGAGCACCATGGTTTGCTTGGTGAAAAATGCATATTATTATTTGCAGTGTGCATGTATCTGCAGCGAATTTTTGCCCAAGTTAGTGTAAAACGCCAGAAAACCTATTTCAATCTCTTTCCCTAACTTTTCTGTATTTCTGGGCATAAACTCAAATTAGGCTTTCCTGCACAGTGGACAGGAGCAATGGCATAACTCTGGTTCCCACTGTTGCTATTTTAAGTACAGATTTCCTGGCTTTCTCAAGACTTTTCTCTACAGCAACCTGCCTACATCATGTCTATGTGTAGCCTACCCCACTGCATTCAGAAGTCTCCTTCTGGTCTCCCTTCTTCCATTATACAGTAAGAAAAGGAAGAAAACCCCAGCAGTTTAGAGACTCTAGCATATAAAAATTGCACGACAGCAGTGGTGTTATTTAAGATTATGTAGTTGTTTAATAATTCAAAAGCAGAAACTGTCTGGACACTGAATCATCAGACATGTACATT
Organism: Heliangelus exortis; assembly: GCF_036169615.1. Taxonomy (NCBI): domain Eukaryota; kingdom Metazoa; phylum Chordata; class Aves; order Apodiformes; family Trochilidae; genus Heliangelus; species Heliangelus exortis. The sequence continues at coordinate 21,484,515 of NC_092425.1, read as the reverse complement.
TTCTGCATCTCAAGAGAGTCTACTATGCCATCCACTGAGCTTCCAGACAGAAGATTATGTCTCGCTTGCTGCTCACAAAGAACACTGACCTAGAGTGAACTTGTTTAATGTAAGACACTTATTTTAAGTGCTACATATATATTTCACATATTTAAAGAATTATGAGCAGTTATGAAGGTGAATGTCAGAGGAATTTGCCAGCTTTCAGAAAACTGTTTGCTTGGAAAGCAGCACAGGCCAACACACACATGTATTTTTCTACACTGAAATTTGGAACACCTTAAAATGATGTAGCAGTACTTGGACAGCAAGAATTAAAAAAATAAAATAATAATTAAAAATCCTTATTAAAGAAAGGATAGACTAAGGCTTGATGCTTTCTTCAGCCATGTTCATACAGATAAAAGGGTCTGGCTGCCCAACACAGGAACAAAGGTTATGTTCTTAACTCCTTGCACTGGATTTCAAAGATTTACATTTCATGTACAGGATTTAAGCCACGGTCAATAAATTATAAAGTAGGGCTGTACAAACATCTCATTGTCTAATTCTAAGTTAGAATAATGAGAGCATGTGCAGCAGGAGCTCTCTTGCTTTTTAAAAAACCTGACAAACAACAAAAGCCATACAAAAGATTTGCATTATCATTACCAACTTTTTCAATAAAATAAATTCATGAAAAATACATCTGAAGTAGTATTTAAATGGTGTTAAATCTGCTAAAATGATTTTCTCCTGAGCTGATGCTAAGGCTTAACAAGGGATAAAAGAAATACTCTGATTGGCTCATGAAATACTAGTTAAGGATGTGGAGTGGTTGCTATGTGATGTTATAAATAATTAGCATACCTTATTTCAGATAGAGCCATGGCCCAGATTTATGCCTGCACAATGGCTCAGCAAACTAGAGGGCTAGACTGCAAGTGTAAGATCCTGCACAGAGGAAAGAGGTTTATTATTCTTAGGCAGTTTGAGAATAGCATCTGGGGTCTTAGGAATTTTATACACACCACAAAACACAGTGAAGCATCTGTTCATTAAAACACAAACAACACAGGCAGACAAGTGCTGCTACAGGGTGACAGACACAGGGTGACAAGTGCTGCTACACTGGTAATGCTCTCCTCTCTCTTGGAGCATCAGCATCTAGCTAGGAAAAATAAACTATCAGAATATGGGAGGACATCAGATATTTGAAAACAGCCACAGTGAACACAAGGTCTCAGAAAACCATGGTGATTTAGTAGAGTCTGGGCAGACAAGTGAAAAATATCACTCAATACACGGAGAGGCTCTGTTCACTGAAAAGGAAAAAAAAATTGGGATAACCCTCATATACTGAGAGAACATGTATGTTTGCTATGTTAAACATCATGGCTGAGATAAAAAGGCTTTTTTATCTTTAGAGGAGGGAAAAAATTGGACAACAAAGGGCAAATTTTTTTTTTAATAATTTTCTTATTTTCTTTACATTTTGGGAAGTGAGATAGGAAAAACAAGCCTCTCCTTTTTAAATCTCAGACTTGAAAAATGCACATGTTAATGGCTAGTGGAAGAAAAAAAAAAAAAAAGAGGCAGCAAGAGACTGTGTGCTAACTTGCCTCAGGCTGCTTCTGAGAAGAGTCTACAAAATAATCCAGCCTGTTGAATTATTTTTGTATGGTGCTATCTAGCAAGTATAGCACAACACACCATTACCACACTGGTAATCATGCTCAACCAAAGGGATGCCACCAATAAATTATAATTGCAACCATGAAATAATGTTTATAGAAAAATATTGATAGAATCACTGAGAAAGTACTTGCAATCGATAGAACTTACAACTTTTACTATTATTTTTAAAATCAGCCAAGTATACTAAAAAAAAAGAACAAACAAAAACCAACCCTGATAAACAAATCCACAAACAGGGACAGAAGGCCAGTATTTACAAAATATACTTGCAGTTATTTATTTCCAAATTGCAATTATTAAATGTCAGAAAGAATTGTTTATTTCAAACATAGCTCTGGATTCAGAATTATATTTTGAAATCCTAGAACTTAGTACCAGTTATAGCAAAAGCCATATGGAACCTTCAAAGTTTTAAGTAACTCGTGTTCTGAAAGGTAAGAAAAAAATTCAAGGCATCAAAACATGGCTACAGTTATGCTGCTTGGATAAGGCAGATGCATCAATAGTTTCCTTAGAGAAGGATCCATCTTTAATTAGCTGATTTTTATAGCTGCACAAGAGATACAGTAGAGAAGCTTCTCAACCAGTTTAGAGAATTGTAAAGTGTGGCACAAAACAGTTCAACATTTTGCCCAGGATCACACAAAGCACAAGTGAAAAAATTATGCTCTCTGAAGCAGTAAACCTCTGCCCAATGCTTTTTTATACTTTTAGGTGTTCCTACAAGATGTGTTTTGCATGATTCACCAAGTCCAGACAGACTGCCAGTAGGGAAACACATATTAATGAGTACATTCTTAATACAGGTTTCCTTTTTTGATGTCACATTATCTTTAACCCATGATATTTTTGTTTCTCCATTTGATAAATATTATAAAATGCCGACAAGAATATCTTATTAAAACCAGCATTTATGACCACAGGAAGTCTATCCATGGCTCCCCAAACCTTCAGTCATGGAGAGTTTCCTATCAAAAAAAACCCCTACCAAAACCAAACAAAATATTTAAAGACTTCTAAGCAAGGGCAGCACAGAAGCAAAATCCAGAACTGTGTCCAAAAATGCTCTGAAAACCACTGGAAATGAGGCTGACAACCTGCCTGCTGAGGCAGGCACATCATCATCATTGGACTCTACTGCTTGCATCAGGCCACACCACTTCTGAGAGGCTGTCCTAGGTGGAGGAAGACATAGGGTATGTTGGAAACCTGCTCTTTAAGAGAGAACACACTCCACGTTAACTGTCTTTTTCCAGACATGTGCCCATCTGACCAATGATTTATTAATGTCCAGTTACCTGGGAAGCAGGTTGTTAGGTGCTCCATTAGTGCTTCCTGTGTGACTTGTTTTCGGGCAGAGTTCATTGCTGAGATGGCCAGGCAAAGAATTTCCCCAAGAGGAATAAACTGTGACTGACTGATGGGAGACATGCTGATGGGTGATACATCACCTGTAAAAAGAAAATGTAAGTGCAGTGAAGCATTCTGTTTGAAAATCTCCTCATAGAACAAGGATGCAGAGATACTGTCAGAGAAGATGCACACAGCTCTGTAGTCTTTGTACCGAGCTGGGGATAAAACTCTTATAATGAAGAACCATCCAACGGCTTATTTCACAACTTAGGGTGAACTTTGATAAATGGCACATACACACTATGCAGACACAAGTTTCTCAAAGAGTGCAGTTGTCAGATTCAGAAACATGTCTACAAATTAGCACTTCTCTTTGCAAAACCGTGTGCTTGAATATCCTGGTAGGTAACTGCACAAGCAAAGCAGTTTCACTCATCTCTCTGGACTTGAAAGGGGAGTTTTTACTTCCCCTTCAAAGGCTAGAGGTGTGGATGAGCCATCATTTTCACTTAATCGAATCCCTTTTCTTAATAGTAACAAAGATTAAGGAAAAAAAAAGTTGATAAAATAATGAATTACATTTTGACTCAGCTGATGAAGCACAGCACACTCTCTACAGGCCTGAAGACTGTGAAGGCCTTAAGACCCTGAATAAATCTCTCCTGGATCTACATGTCAAATGTACAGAGTACATATTTTTAGAAGAGAAGTCATAGTGGTTCTAGGACTGCCTGAAAATTAAATTTTGTTGTACCTTTTCCCATGTTGCCTTTAAAAAGAATATATTAACTCCTACTTAAAAAAAAATTACTAAAGACCACCAACAGGAAAGTTATAGGAGACATTACAATTTGATAATACTGGCTTGACTACACAAATACAGGTCCATATTACAATACTTTATATAAATACAGAAATGCTTTCAGATTCACTCTGTACATCCTCTTGAAGTGGTAAGAGTTCCCCAAGGATCTCAGATAGAGGGAAGCAGCAAGCTAAAAGATTTTCTTTGCCAGTGGAAAAGGAATAATGAAATATAACAGACAGAACAAGAGGGACTTGACCGCAAATCCTTTTCTAGCCACAGGTCAGCCAGTAGCCAGAGACAGTTTCACCTAAATGGCTTCGGAATCTCAGGGAAATCACCCCATTTCTGCTGCCACAGAGCAATACCTTGTGACCAAATTAGGAATCAAATTACTGGAAATTAATTCAAATTCAAACTTTGCTCCACAATTTAGAGGATCGAATATTTACCCTATAATTCTATATTCCTCCTACACCTACTAAACAGGAACAGCAGTTTCTAAAACTGATTATCAAAATGCATTTAATCTTGCATTACACTCAGCCCTTTGAAAAAAAAAATTAGTGGAAGTAGTAAATTACATAACTGTAACTGCTTCAGTGAGACTTATGAGCAGTATTTTTCAATACTCTTCTTGTACAGTCTGTTGTACAACAGTGATACACATTACCCAAGACACAACAATGATTTAAAATTCACATTTGTGCTATGCTGTCTTCTGATTGCTTCTGCCTAATCAGGCCTGATCAGACCAATGCTGCAATCCTAGCACAGCTTCAGAACATTGTACCTCCTCACTCTTATATGACCACAGAATGGTGACCTTAATATCTAACCTTTTCTGGATAATTTTTAATTCAGATACATCTGAAAGGTTCCTGCCAAAAAATGCTTTACAGGCAATGGCAATCAAGAAGATCAAAGGCAGTTTACAGGGAAACGTGAGATACACTTTCACATGACTAGAGAGTAAATACAATTTGTCCCCTCATAATTTCAGAATGGGTAAAGAACATAACAGCTATTATATTATTATTACTAATAATTATACTTGCTGTCAGCTCCAACTTGTTCACAGACGAATCTGTGTAATCAGCCAAACATGTAAGATTACTGAGTTTTATCAACAGTCACCATGGACTTTGTGTAGGGGATCAGTTTACTTAATGATTAGTTTCATGTCTAAAAAGAATCAGGATTATGGTAGGAATTATGAAGACTTTACTAAGCAATTCAAGAAATTACTGTCCTTCACACCATGGGCATTCTTGTGGGCAGTACTAAGTTTAGCTGAGTCAAACAGGTAAGCACATATTGCCCTCAATTGAGGTTTAACCTTTTCAGGTTCATCGGGCACTGAAATGCTCCCTGGGCAACTTTAAGGGCATCTGGGTGAAGGGCAGTAACTTCCTGAATTGTTTTGTCTGAAGCATCAGAGATCTGGCTATTTCATAAACCAAAGCACCATGGCAAAAGTACCCCACATCTATCCCCAGCCATGCACTCACACTGCCACCTACACAGCCACCCGGATGGGAGAGCGAGAGGAAGACCTCTCCCTTGCACCCAGTGATCCATCCACTCCTAACCAGAATACTTAGATATAAAGAATGGGCCTTAATACCACAATCAGCTTCCTGAGGTGGGGAAGGGACTCAAGAAAGGTTATATATGAAGCCTAGCAAGTGCTGCTGACTTATGAAGGTTTGCTCTGCAGCCTCCCAGCAGTCCCCAGAGGGATGCTGGGACAAGAACTCAAACCAGTTACTTAGCTCACCCCTGGGAGCAGCCCATCCTCTCCCCCTGACTGCCAAGATCCTGCAGAGATCCACATCTGGGATCACCCCCAGTCAGGAGATGTTAACTTAAAACTAGCTAAGTACCAGTTAAGGAATGATAAACTTTACCTGGATTTTAGTAACCTTGCACTTTGCATACAATCTTTCCTTCCAAACCAGGCCTCCAGCATGAATTGCTTTTCTAGGTTAGTGCACAGAAACATTCAGTCTGCACATGTTTGGGCTCTTGTCAATCAGAACAAGCCAAAAGTTTGCCCTGAAACACTAACTATACTTCACACAACTTATCAGTATAAACCATTCAGCATCAGTTCCTTAGTTAACACAATCTCTATTAAAGCATGCTATAGTTAGTATGCCAGAGTAACACACATCCTGGTTGCAAATGCTTGTGAGCCTAACAGTCACTTAGCTAACTATAAAGAACACTATAATTGTCCATAAAATCATAATTTAGATGGATTTAAATGCAATAGAAACGGCCAACAAATACTGGTTTATGTGAGAGCCTTCCCTTCTGTTTTGTAAGAGACTATTGCCCGTTAAGCCTTATTGTTTTCCATTGAGTGCTTTTCAACCTTCTTCATACTGACAAGGGAATTCTTGTTTCACCATTGTTGTGCCAGAATTACCCCCATAGCTTGTTGACCAAAACTGCCTGTTGGAGGTAATTAATTACTGGCTCCTGGTTTAAAAAGGCTAGAACACATGTATAACTTTTACTAGATCTAGTGATAAAAAACTAGAAGCCTCTCAGCTAAGGAAGGTTCTAACTTTTAAAAATATCTTAACTATCCTGTGGCTCTGAGAAATTACAAACAACCTGTGGTTACAGTTCAGTGAGCAAGCTACTCTGATGCACAACAACAGAGAATATCATGCAACTATGATTTAATACATTAACATCAATTTTGTGCATAAATAGTGCTTAGCCTACTGAACAGAAGGCTTACTTCACCTTCTTAATTAAAGATCTGTTTTTAAAAATCAAATATCCATCTCCTAATTTTTTTTTGGAAGACCACATCACTTATATAAAAGATCTAGCATATGGCTCTAGTTAGGTCTGACTGATGCTTGTCTCAAGCAGCTTTTGTTTGAAATCAAATTACTATCCTTGACTTTCATATGTTTACATTCCTAATTAAATGGAAACTGGAGCTCAGAAAGCAGTTTTCAACAGCTGACTGTATGTTTTGTTAAAATACAAGATACATATACACATATATATATATAGCTTTAGCTCTGTTCCTGCAGTGTCTTTTAAAACTTTTCTCTGAAGAATTTTTCATTAAAAAGTTTTCTAAGTATTCTTTTTTTAAAGTGGCATTTCATTTTCAAAAATACCTAAGCACTTAACAAACAATGAATGGGATCTGTCCTCCTTTATGCCTTGGAGATTTGTAGTGCTACCCTGTGGGAAAAAAATAATTACTGTTACTTAGAACAAAAGACTATGTAGCACATAAAATAAACACTTAGCTCTTACATGTCACATTTCTTCAGTGGATTTCATAAAAACATTCCAAAAAATTAGATAATTGTAACTGTCCTGAACAGACCCTTGAGAAACTGATGGTCTGCAACAGAGCCGGGAATGGAAATTCACACATCCTGAACCCATACCAGTCAGAACCCCTCCTGTGCCAGTTTATCCAGTGTCTCTGTTCTCTGAAAGACTGGGTGCCACCATCCTGGGAGAAAATGAGGTAGACTGTATTCTGCACCATGTATCAGCAATTAAGGTATCAACTACATACTGAAGACAGAATTTTTATTAATGATTCTGCTTCTGGAAAGAAGTGACCTGGAAGTCAAACTCCCTGTGTCACGAAGTTTGTGTATAGACAAAAAAATCACCTCTTGACTTATAAATGGAGCCAATTCTGTACAGTCACTGTGAAGGAAAATTAAGGAAATTACTACACTTTATTAGAATGTATCCACATTATTTCCCTGAACTGGGGAAGAGACCCTGTGATTACACTCTATATCCTGTGAAATATAGGAAGCCAAAGTTTCTCTTCTCCATCCAGCATCTATTTCCTATGGATCAGGACAACTTTAAACACAAATTTTAGCCTGGTTTCCACAGGAAACAAGGCTTGCACAATCACAGTCTGTGTACATGCATGTGCCAGAGAGGTCAAGGATCACAGACAACAGAGATTCTACAATGGGTGTTTGCTATGCAGGATCCATCTCCAGAGAGCTTCAGCCACAGTCACCTCCCACCGGACAGGAAAAAATCCAGTCAAAAAAACACTTGTGAGGGGAAATGTGACTTCACTACCTTTGCTGCTTACAGAATTACATTACTAATCAGAAAACATCCAATTAGAGCACAGTAACTTCAGGCACCTCATGTTTATATTGGTGGTCACAACAAAAACGTCTTACAAAAAATTTCTTGCCAACAGCCTGTTCTGGTCAACAGCCACCTATGATTTCATTCTGGGAAGACCTACAGGAAGATCCTTTTTCAAACAAAAGGTAGCAAACAAAACCAAAACTAATGGTAATGGACAGAATATTATAACTTTTTTTCAAGAATATCATTAAGTGAAAAGCCTCTTCTAGTAAGACATATTTTCAGATTTACTTAAAGATGGGACAGATGCTTAAGAAGTTACATGTGTGGCCTGAATTACACATTTTAACCCCTTGCTCCCCCGAAACCCTAACATGACTGAATCACTCTAGTTATAGAATACTTACACAGATGTAGCAAACAAAACCCTTCCTATGTGAACTCACAACAGTGATATCTAATTGCCACTTTAAACCAGACATTTCCATCTGATTAAAGAACAGGAGGGAAGAACAAGAAGAACATGCAGATTTCTGAGGTAGTACCCAGATTGCTCTGAAATACCTCAGAACTGCACTAGCACACTAATACAGAAAAGAACTCATTTTACTGGCAAAATCTGTTATAAAGAAAATCAGAAGGTGTGCTACCTGCACTGTTCTCAGTCACAGCTAAATCGTCCCCTTAAACCACATTTCCTGGAATATTTTATGAACAAAGCTGCAGGTTGTGTTTACTAGGCAGTTGCACATATCAGAGGACTGATAACAATAAGAAAAAAAATACATTAAAGATTCACCCATTTATTCCTGGTTAGGAGCAGCTTAAACAAAGACTCAACAAACACAGCAACACATTTGCTAACCAGCAAGGTCCTTCTGCACTGCTGAAACGCACTCACACCAAAACACACCTTCCCTTGCAGATACTGATGAAGAACACTTCAAGAATGTGATCTGGCAATGCAACCACTCCAATTCTAACCAGTCCAAGGAAAACACAGGATTCTTAATAATGACCAATCCCATGACAAACACTGGTCTCTTAAAAACATTCTAGTCCCTTGCCAGTTATTAACTTCAAGCATGTAAACTGAGCTTTTGAATTATTTGGACCAAGCTAGAAGCAGGATATCCAGGTTCACCAAGTGGCACTAATGTTCAGAAACAGGTGCTAAATTGCCCCGAGTCAGAAGAGTTGTCTTACATGCATTCATCCTGCGTGTTTCCTGTGATTTAAGTTTCCTTGTCTTTGTTCACGTCCTGTGGCCAGCTGCCTCCTGATCCAAAGTGATATCCCAGTACATGTTACAACTACGATCATAAAATTTCTGCTGGAGCACGGAACTTTCCCAGAGGATTCAGTCGAGGAGATTTTAGTGGTGTTGCTTATCCTGGGAAGAAGGACTGTAGTTTTTTAATATATTGTGTGCTTTAGAATGTGTTTCCTCAAACAATATTTTAAATGTATCTTTTAATAAATGTCCATGTCTATATTCCTGGCACACAATATGTTAAAAAAGGGGGACTTACCTGAACCCCTATGGTCTGGTTCCATGCTCCAGTACAGTATCCAGAGTAGCTGTCATGTAACAACAATGTGCATATTGGGGCTTTATATCACTGTGGAAGCTGGCTGGCTGCAGCATAGGTCAGTGCCACAGGACCTGAAAGAAGAAAAACAAATCATGCTTTTAGGCAATAATATGCTGAACACCCACCTCTTAAAGCAGGAAATAGGGGCTTTCCAGAATATAAAAAATAATGTAGCATCTATGCAGTTCCCCAGAAAGGAATGCTATTTCACACAATTCCCACAGAAGTACAAGAAATAAATGGTTAAGAAATTACAGGGGAGGTGGAGGTAGAGAATCTAAAGGGGACTACAAATATAACTCCCACACAGTGTTTTGAAAACATCTCTCTCCTTTTGCCCTATTTCCACAGAATGGCTGGAATCTCATTCTGACACCACCCCCTGTTCCAAAGGCACTCACAGTCTTCGCAAAGCACCTCTCCACTGCAGTGCCTCAGGATTCTGCAGTGTCACTCCTCTTCTCCCTGGCTCTCTGCAAAGTGAAGTCATAGGAATGGATCAGCCAACCTGACTTCTCACTACCCTGCCCAGAATCCTTTGTGAACTGAAATGAGTCATCGCTGTGAAAAAATTACGGCGCAACGTTCCAGGTTTCTCCCTACGTCTGCACTGGCTTCTTTGTCTTTGAAACGAAGTGCCTCAGCTTCTGGAACAGTGCCCAGCTGCATTGTACAGGATAACAAGCCAGCCTCCTCATTAAGTGGACAAGAAAGCTATTCACATGCATTAGCAAAAACAAGCTAAAGCTTTAACCCTATAGCCAAGACAAAAAATTCACCCCCAACATATCTTCCTGATGTAATACAACCCCCCCCGATACACAAAACCACAAATGCAGATATATGTGTGCACACACACACTGACAAAGAGCACTATTTTCTGAAATTATTCACTATTTAGCATTACACTTACCAGTTTTTACTCTATTGTTTAAAAAGAAAGATTTATTATCCTTTGTCAGTCCTGAAAAATGCTGCAGACCTGCATGTAACAAACAGCTCTACCGTACACTCGAGCAAAGTTGTGCTGCTGCAAACTGTTTATCAAAAAATTAGAAGCAGAGGACAAGTTCTTGCAAGCTCATTTTTCATCATCCCATTCTCCATTCAGGCTCACAACAAAGTGAGCTGGCTGAAACCATGCCAGCCACAAAACGTCAAACTGATCCAAGTGCCGAGAGCCAGCGGAGCTGCTTCAGCTTCTGCTGCTACTGACAAAGAAGGTAATGCTTAGAACGAGGTCACTGTGTCAGGATCTCAGTCCCAGTGCTAGGTTTCCCTTTGCTTGCTGAGGATATGCTAAGCTATATCATCAGGAAAACACAGAAGAGGAAGGAATAATGTGTGATGAGAGACAGATGCTGGTGTTTTAAGAGATGCTGTTCTTTTAAGAGAAAGAAACATTTAAAATTGCTTTCACTGCAAAAGAACTATTTCTAGTCATGATTTAGCTATCAAAATAAGAAAGACATGCAAAAATGCAGGGCAAACATTAAAAAAAAAAAAAAAAGTGCAACCACGGGCACTTCTTAAAAGGTTCCCATGCCATAAGCACTCTGAAATTGTTTCGAGCACAGTAGGCACATCATCCATAAAATCCTGAAATACAGAACTTTGGGAGCTACTTTTGCTATGCTAGGACAGGCACTTCTCTTAGTTCTGAATGAACAAACCAAGTGCTTGGGACTGAATAAAATACAAAGGTCACTACCTCCCTATGCTGCACGTCCCAGCCTTACAACTACCCTGCCAGTGGAAGAGTCAAACCCAGCCTAAAATACGTCTGTGAAAGTGTTTCAAGAGGACATGTAAATAAACAGCTGAGTCAGACAACCAAAGCTGACTTTTGTTTACAGGTCCATGGCAATTGTTACGCAGCAAAGTCATATCACAGAGAAGCTCATTTATAAGTGTAGGGTAAGCTGGGTGTTTTGCTACACTGGTCCCTGCACGGTAGTCAAGATCTCAACATCAAAAGCTGTGCTTTTGCTATACACACAGTCATCTAGTTCTGTATTCCCTGGAAGGCCTCATTCCAGGAAATCTTTCTTCAACTTTACAGGAGTTTTGCCTTCCCTAGGGCTGCAGGATCAGCCGCAAAGCCTCTAATGAATCCAACTTGGCATTTGCAACGTTTCGGTCCCTCAGGATCATTCCACAGAAACTCTGGTTGTTTGTCTGCTAAGCCCACACCCACTTTACAGCAACAAAACTCGTGCCAACAGGAAAAATTTCTGTGGGCTTAAAAGTGAATTACAACAGGCACTTAGTGAAAGAAAACAACAAGAGCTTCAATCTGCTTTTCCTTTGCAGCAAACAATGTTAATGCAAAGCTGAATAGCTGGGCTTGTGCCTGTCCACAGATGCTCAAGTTCTTGTAGCAGTAGTCATGTTACTATCACCAAAGTTAAAGTACTGGCACAAGAAACATAAAGATAAAACCAGGACCCAAATACCTTTTCTCAGTAACAAATTTCTCTAGCATTTAAACTAAAGTTATGGCTACTCTGAATAGAGTAATAGAGTTGTAAGCTCACTGAGTGAGGCAATTCCTTCTGCATGTGTGATGCCCTAGAGACGCTGAGGTGCTCATGGTGCACACACACCTAGGGATGCACTTGCATCTTGCTTGCACATACATTTAGACATGCCTTTACCAGGCAGAGACCAGCAGCAGGGAAAATACAAATAAGAATGTTTAGAAGAGCTGAAGTTGGTGGATAAACCACTGCTGTCATCATCAGTGATGCTACTGCAGTGTAACCTTGCCAAAGGAAGGCCTAGCTAAAATACCACGTTCTTCCCAATTAAGGCAGTTCCTGTGTTCTTCCATCCTGCACCACCCCTTACGACATTACAGAACTTGGTGCTGAAACAAAAGCTGCCTTAATTGACAGTGTATGGCACAAACAGACCACATACTTCTCCCTGTCAAACTCCATGCATGCACGTGCATCCGCACAGACCCATACAGAATACAGGGGAGCCCGAGATCCATCACCATACACTGAGAAAGCAGATTATGTAAAGATCCCATTTTCTTCCTTTGCACACACATTGTGTTGGAGCTGAACACAGCCTCCTTTGTCAAACTCCACACATTAGCTTGCATACATCCTTGAGCCCGGCTGAGCCAGGGCCTGGGATTCCCTTCCTTTGCCACAGCCCTTTCATTGTCACCAGAGAGAAAGTCAGGACTAGAAAAAGAATGTGCTCAAATGGGGGGCAGAGAACAAAAAATGTTAAAAAACAACACAGCCAAAAGATGTCAAGGAGGTTATCAAGAGCATGAGAAAACTCAAGAGTAGCCTGCACTAGTTTAAGTGGATTCTGAATTTCAGAGGCTAAAATCAGCCATCATCACTCAGGATTTGGAGTCTGTAGCTGCAGAGACTATGGTCATCTATCATTATTATCTATCATTAGTTCTACAAGAACCAATTTCCTAAGCCAGGAAGCATCCAAACACACAACACAACCCATGAGTCCTGTGGACCCAGGAGAAATCAGAGAAAGGAACATCAGAAAAGATACAAACTTACACGTATTTCTTTAGGAAATCTGTTAATACTAAAGAATTTTACATACTAGTGCTCCACTAATAACAGTATACTTGCACTCTGCTAATAAGTTCCACTTGTCTTACCTGAACAAATCCCATACTTCTTTTAAGAAATTACTTAAGATAACACAAGAGGAACATGATCAGGGTATTAAATACAGCAATATTCCACCAAGCACTGACCATCTGTTTTTGTGCTAATGTTGTCTAGAAGCTTAAATTCTCTTTCCTTTTTTCCTTCCTGCTGCTTACATCCCAATGTATTTGCAGAGAACATATCTCCCCTCCTTCAGATCTCACTCCCCTGGCATGAAAAAAGCACACTGTTAGTGTTCTTTCATATGTCTCCTCTCCTGTCCCAGTAATAATTTCCTCAAGACTCTTCTACATTTACTCCAACTTACATAACTTTTCTTTTAAAAGCAACAAGCAGAATTCTGCACCATATTCTAGTGCTCCAGCTAACTGCTCACCTGTGTCAGGTACAAGGAAATTGAAATTTTCATACTTCTAATGGAAACATACTGTCCTATATATAATAAGAATGAAATTTGCTTTCTTCACAGCTGTACTACATTGGTGGTTCATGGTGACCCCACAACCGAACAACCAGTTCCAGCTTTTTTTTTAAGCTGCCTATAACTACTGAGTTTGAAGCAAATATTCCTTCTTTTACTCGAAAGACCATGACCTTACCCGTTACACTTTAACAGCTCACCCTGTGGGTATGATTAAGAATCTTCAGCCATCCAATTCTTATCATCTGTTACCCATTGTTAAGTATCTCCACTTTATCACATGCTAGAAGGAGTCACAGAAACAAATGAAAACAAAACAATACTTTAAAAATTACCTGCTGCAGGACACAACCATAACCCCCACTAGGGTTGCTGGTACAACAGCCCAGTAAGCAGCATTTGAATGAACCCATCAAGTCTTAAGAGGAAAAACAAAGCAACCCACAGAACTCCTTCTCCCAAAAGCCCAGTAGGTAAAACAACCAATTTTTTTTAGAAATCAACTACTAATTGAGGCTTTTTAAAATTACAGCTCATTGGAAAGCATGTGACATTTTAAATGACACAATTCTCTAACAGATTTTGTAGCTAGGACTACAGGATGTGAGGGATGATGGGGTTTTTTGCATAGAAAGCTGTTACTATTAAATTAATTCAATTAACACTAAAGCTGTATTGTCATTAATGGACCACACAACCTCCTCCAAAAAAAAAAAACAAAACAGCCTGCCTGTTTTCTGGAGGCAAACAGTAAATACAAGAAAAGAGAGGAGCATTACAAAAATCTGACACTAGAGGAGGTTTGGCAAGAGGAACCAAGCACATGAAAGAGAAAAGAAGGAAAAAAACCTGTAACAAACAATGATAAATCTAGGTATTTTCTTTTGAGGTGAAATTTGATATAGGCAGGGAAAAATATTCCTTTGGAAACACTCATGAAAGCACAAGATATGGATATTGAAATATAACAATCAGTCTGTCTTAGCCTCATGTTCTTCACTATCCTGTCTGGTTTAGCCAGAAAGCATTTTCAGTGTGGCTGGGGATGCTGCAGCAAACAGAGTAAGAGTCTTGTCAACAGCTAAAATTCTTGACAGGTGAAGGGATGATTAGCAATTCAATCCAATGACATACTGTGCCCTCTCATTTATATTGACTGCTGTAACCATGGAAGGATTTTCATCCCAAAGATGATACTTCAGTGGTTACAGCTTTTCAAACAAATAGTGATGACTGGCAGATAACTTCAGGTTAAAATAAGAACCTGCAACAGTGAACACAAGTCCCATGGTACTGCAGCAGCCCTTAACAGCCCTGTTTTTCCTGGCTAGAAGAGAACTGATGAAAAGGCCAGGCATGGAATCAATTAAAATAGTGCCGAAAATGGTTTTAAAAAGAAAAGGTTACAGACACTCCTAAGACAGCAGCTGAGAGTTTACTGGGTCATTTTTACCCTGTGGTGGAAAGTAGAGTTTTGACTACAGCTGAAGTAGATTAAAGAACGTATACTTTAGTGCTTATGAAATAAAAAGTATTTTACAACATAATACATGAAGTAGCTGTAGTACAATATTCTGCCCCTATGAATGACCTGCATGCTGTAGATGCAGTGGCCCCTGTTACCCAAATGGCTCAAAATTCTTTCCAAGTCATTCCTTTGGTTTCCTGTGCAGGAATCAGCTGTGAGGACAGGAACATGGAAAATGCTACAGTACAACAGTTCAGCAATGCACCAGATCATGGTGGTCAAACTGCACAGATTGCCACTACTGTGCACAGCATCTACAGAAAAATACCCTCATTTCAGACAGACAGAGTTTGAGATCCTCAAGGACTGGTAGATTTTAATTTTTTTTCCCAATTAGTATCAGTATCAACACTTGCAGCAAACAAAAACTACCTCCCCAAATAAATGACAGTACCTGGAACCTGGGGTTCCCACAATTAAACAACTCACCAGATTAAAATAATTCCTTCTGCCCATTTCACATGCTTTTTGCTTCTTAATTTCACTGAGCACTCACTCTATTTCAGGAAGCAGTAAAACAAAACCTACAGGAGGCATTTTACTACTGTTGCTCCAGTTGCTGTTGCAACTACTGTTGCTACTGTTGCTCCCTTCCTCCTGTCCTTTCATTTTTTTAAGTGAAATTTCAGGAATCTAAATATCTCCTTGTATGTGAGCCATAAAACTCAACACAGTATGCAAAACAAGGATGAAATCCACAGACAGCCATCTCTTGCATGACTTCCAACGTATTTCTTAACTTAGTCTTTCTTACATATTACCACTTCTAATTATCACTCCTGGCTTATGTAACATGCCCAGCACTGACCCCAGCAATGTGCAGTGCAGATCTTGCTCCTAAAAAAGTAAGAAACCTTACTTGAGCACTATTTTGCCAGTGTTCCCTGCACTGCTCAACACTACATTGCTGATGTCACTATTTTGCAGAATTGCTCAGCTGTTTCACTCAGCTGTTGCTAGTGCCTTCTGAAGTCCTCCTCAGGCATCTGAATGAACCTGAGCAGCTGTGATCTGACAGATAGGGTTACCACTCCACTATCCTCTCCATCCTTCAGATTCCTAATAAGGCTATTAAACTCAAATATTTGGTATTGATCCCTGCTGCACAGAACACTGTTAACCATTTCCTGGAACCACAATTTGCCACGCTTTTCTCTCCTCTGCATTGTAAACTGAGCTTGACAAGACTTTCCTCTTGCACTTTCACCAATCGGTTATAAAGCACTAGATTGTGGAAGAGTCCTTGTGCTCCCCAAGTGTCACTATGACCCAGTTTTCTGAAAGATGGGAGAACATAAAGATAACTGTGTCTTTGCCATCTTATTCAGTATAGAGACCTGAACTAGGATATCAGGACTAGATTCCTGAAACAATCTCAGGATCTGATGATGATCTCAACTTACATTAAACTAAACCAAAAGGCTAGCAAAAGGAGAAATTTGGGATAATTTCTTGAACAAATTAGGCAAGTAAACAGTATACACAGAAAGAAAAACATATGTAACAAAATTTTGGCATCAAAGCACAGATGCTGTATACATCTAAGTTCAGAATGACTAGACTGTATGCCATAGCAAGACAGTATTTTCTTAGGACACATTAAAACAAGAGATGAAAAAAAAAAAAAAAAAAAGAAGCAATTCTTTATCTTGTCATTATGTTGTCATTCCTTATTCTGGACTATAAAAAAAAGGACTTACAGTTACTGCCATATTATTTCAATGAGCTAGGCCTACAGGCAGGACTTCAATTTACCCAGACCTTATGGGCCAATATGACTCTTATTTAGAAAGGCAAAGAGTGTTTCTGCCAGTGCCAGTGCTGCTCCAAAAGCATTTCTGATCATCAGTAAACACTGCACTACACATGGTGAGGAGGATGGTCCATGCCTCCATCCTCACCTGGCCACCCCATCTGGGACATCAGAAGCTGTGCAGAAACGCCCACGAGGGATGTAAGTAGCCCTAAGAGAATTTCTTGAAACCTTTCTTGTTCCTTCTGGTTCTTTGGTGGTTACAAGTTTTTGTCTTAAAGAGCTGATGCAGAGGCTACCTAATGAAAAAACTATGAAGGCTATGAAGATTGAATTAGCAGCAGATGATTAGAGAGAAAACCAAGAAGCAATGTAAGTAAGAAAAAAAGCCAACAGGTTAAAAGGAAACATAAGGAAAGAGATGATTTTTTACTCTTAAAGCAGGCAATGCAGCCAGCATGTGTGATGTTAATGATGAAAGACTTGTTAAAAGAATCCAAATGCTTAGCAGGGCTAAACGGAAACAGAAATGATAACCAAACGATTTGGAAATAAATTTAGTGCCTCCAGCTGTAGGAAGGCTGGGAAATATAAGGATCTACAGGACTGCTGGAATAAGCAAAGTGGGAATGGCTGTGTGTATCAGTGAAGAAAGAAGTAAAAAAAAAGGACAGTTGTTTGTGAATGCAGATCTGCATGTACTCTGCATCCATTCGGTGCTTGGCTCTGTTTTGTTTCCTAGGCTGACCTTCACCCCATGCCACACAAAGGATTCAATGAAAGCCTCTGCAAAGTCTCAGCTAAAAGCCTGAAAGAGCCACTGAATCTTGTGCTGCAGCTCAAAGCTAAGGCCCAAGAGCCAGCGACCCACCAGAGGGAGCAAGCCTGGATGCTCAGGCATGAGCCTGAATGCCTGACTCTGCCAAGGGAACAAGCATTCTACAGGGCTTTGAATGAGCCCTCCCAGTGTTTGGAGCAGGCAGGGTCACTAAAAAGAAACATTAGGTAGGCTTTTTCTCCAAAGGGTTGCTCTGAAGCTTTTATGGTGCAAGACTACAGCTAGGGGAAGGATGGAGCCTACAGGATAGTAAAGAAAGAGTAAATTAGAAGTGTCCATTATAAGGCAGACATGCAACATCAGTCCACTGAGGGAGCATGCTAGTGCTCTGGGCAGTGTCAACCAAAACACTTTTGGGAAGTGGTTGACACTTTTGGGAAAGCAGTTAGGTATGTCATGGTCAACACTGTCTTCAGAAACCTGCTGCTGCTTTGAGCAGCTCTTCAACACAGATATGTCTTTTGAAGGTGTTATCCACAAGAACTTGAAAACACAAGGGTTCCTGGAGTGCATCCTGCATTCTAGCACTACATTTAACTAAGGTTTTGCACTGTAGATTTGTTACACAGCATCTAGTTTGATACACTCTCTAAACACAATCTGGGTAACATCTGTGTAACAGGGATAAGATCCAAACTGACCTTATGGCTTTAGTCTTAAAGACTAAATTGTTGCCAGAATGATCTTGGTGTAATTAGACCTGTGTAAATCCCCCTTGTTCTGGAGTAAGAATACTGTTTTTAACATGATTTAGCTTATACAACTTCCAAAAGTTAAATCAATGGGGGCAGCTGTACATACATAATCCTGCTAAATTCTTCTGCATGACCTCTCATATGACACATAGAAAGGTGACGAAGAAAAATTGAATTATCAATACTAAAAATAAAATACTGATTCTAGGCAAGAATGTGTTTTCCTGTTGTTCAATCATATGGTCCCTAACATAATCAAAAGCAAATGTTAAAACAAAGGAACTATGGCTTTCTTTTGCTAATATTTTTTTTCCAGGGTTCTGACAGCTTCACTCTTGAAAAGTAGATAAACACTGACATTTATAGTTGCATACAATGTTTCTCTAAAAACTTCCTGTTATGGTCAAAGGCAGAGATATTGAAGGAGCCAAATTTGGTTCCTATTGCCATATGTTGTTTCCAGTACGCACAGCTTGAGTTTCAAAACTGATGTAGATTTGCACTTCCCTTTATCTCCATTGAGTGCTGCTGTACTCTCAGCACTTCTGAAAATCAGGACAGTTACTTAGGGGCCTAATTTTAGGCACTTGTTTCTGGAACCTGGCATAAAAGCTCAGACTTGAACATGAGAAGAATCCATGCATGTAAACTATGTGGGAATATGTGAAAGTCTCAGTCAGAATGCCTAGAGTTACGGATCCCCTTCATGCTTCCATGTATAAGTAAGAGCCTAAAAGTCTGCTTTAGGGAACAAAGTTTTGAATGTGATTTACATGTCTTTGCCTTGCTCCTGAGAAACTTTTCTTGATGGAAGTTTTGATGTAATTAGTGTTTCCCAGAGAAGCTTTGGGTTTGCAAAATATATTCTTCAGACAAAGAGGGATACACAGCAAAGAATTCTTGGTTTTTGAGAAAATCATGTCGGCAGTCAGACTAATATCCTCATGGTATTTGGAGACTGAGGATGTCAAAGCCTTGCGTAACTTCCCAGATATTTTCCTTCTGATACCATAACTGCTTTCAAGGGCAGGAGTAACTTCACCAAACAATCACAAGTTTTCCCCTCACATTCAGGCTCTGACTGTATCATTTATCATCTACAAAGACAGATGTTACGTGAGGCTGCTTGCCAGGTACTGCTCCTTAGGAAGAGCTTGCAGAACACCAGCAGTATTAACCTCCCCCCAGGCCTCCAGAGAGCAGGCCACCTCCTTCAACCATGGCTTCCACCAACAGTGAAGTCACACTGCTGGCTTTGTGATATCACAGCATTCTCCTTAGCAACAGCCTATGAGGTCACAAATCAAGGATTATCACTTTACTGCAGGATTAAGGGAACTAAGAAGCTGGTCTGTCAGGAAGATGTGTTTTACTTCAAATAATGGGAATTACAAGAATGCTGAAAATAAATGGGTTTTAAATTGCCTTTGCATGACATGCAGCCTTTTTTCAGTAATGCGGTAAAATAAAAATGCTTTCTGAGACAGCTCCCAGCAAACTGAGTGAATTACAGGCTGACTCCTGAGCTAGTATACAGGAGATGAAGCCTCAAACAACTTGCAGATCTTGATTCCTCAAGTCATTTATTTTGCAAGTGTGGACAGCCTCAAGTGTGGATCACTCTCCTCAAATTGTCTGCTGGCTAGTTTACTCACAGGTATTCAAAGCTAGCAGTAAGTTCCAGAAAGTGAAAAAATAAATTAAAAAATTAAAAAAAAAGCAAGTCTGGAAGCATCGTGCCTTACTGTTTAGGCAAGGATTTCTCAAGATAATTCCAAACCGCAAGCCTATGTTCCCAAGATTGAAATAAATATGCATTATACATTACAGTGTTTTCAATGATTGTTTAAAATGCAAGAAACAGAAAAACCTTCCATGCAAAATATACTTGCAGTCACAGGCACAGGAAGCTTCAGTGCAAACATTACCGTTAGAATAAAATACTTGTACAAAACATTTTATTACACTCATAATGTTTTTTTTCAACAATATCTGGTTTAGTACCCAGTGAATAACCTGTATGGAAGTTCTGTAAAATACAGAACTCCAAGAACTTGTTTGAAACTATTCCAAAACCTCTCTCCCCATTTCTGCATCATAAAGCAAATCAATGCCTGATGAAGGCTCCCTGGCCTCTCAAGGAACTACTGAGGTTTCCATGCAACTATGCTGAGTGCAAATTAAAAGTTATTTTGGTTTCAGCATTTAAAGGGAGTTACAGTCCACTGAGGTAGAGGGAGAACAAAGAGAAGGACATCAGGTGAGAACAGACTTACCACATTATTTACAGAAATCCTATGACCCATGCATGCTCGCACATGGAAACACTTTCCCATATTTTTTAAATAATCGCCCACTTTTAGAGATGCCTGGCAACTAAGGCTGCATGATGTCTGGAAACTGGCTACTGCATGCATATAGACCCATCTCACATGTGCAGCCCAATACATCATGTGTACCGTGCATGCATAATTTATCCATCAGGGACTGTCCCAGATTTTAAGATTAAGATGTAAAAATCCTAAAACTGCCTGGTTTGTAATCTACAACATGAGATGTGATGCAACTATAAAGTATCTCTACATTGTGACAGGATCTTTCAACTTGAAAAATTTGATTTAAGGGCCTACTTGCAGTTTACTGGAGCTGGAAAGAGACCTCCAGCATTATGAGTGTAGACAGTAATACCAATTTCCTTTCTAAGTCTGGAAGAAAACATCAGACAACTTTGCAGTAGCTGAACAAGACTTCCCCTGGAGTCTCACCCATCGGGCTGACAAAAGCATATTGCTGTTGTGCAGCTGGACGACTGTTTAAAGTGTTAAACAGGAATAATACACAGAGACCGATGAGATGTTTCAGCGTTTTAAGTATGCTTTGAAATTTTTGTAGCTTATTAAAAAACTTGTTTCTTTGCCCTCCAGCACTAGCAATAAGGAATCTCAAAAGAAGTGCTTAGATGTACCAGATATACTCGCTTTGCCACTAACCTCTACAACTTTCCAGGTGTGTAAATCACGGCCGAATTCAGCCGTGCTATGAGATATTACCGCCGCCACACGAACCGTGCGCTTGCGGCCGAACCGGCTCTGTGATCACGCAAGGAAACACGCACGGCCTGTACCGCAGCGCCTGTCTCCCAGCGGCCTGCTGCAGCACGACGCACCTTCACCCGCCAACACAGCCGGCGCTCATCCCGAGTACACAGGCCAGATACCGTCCACGCTTCCTCGAGAGGCCGAGCAGCCCAGCCGGTACAACCGGCCCGCTGGGGCCCGCCCGCCGCATCAACCGACGAGCGAAGGGGGCCGCGCAGCTCTGCCACCCACCGCCCCGCGCTGCCGCTGCTGACGGGGCTTTTATTGTGCAGCAAAGCGGGTACCGGACTCGAAGGGGGCAGAGACGCTCGCCAAGGTCAGGGCGGCTTGGCGCGGCATGGCCCGGCGGGCTCCCGGTGCCGCGGCCCCTCACCGGCAGCACCTCCCGACGGCCCCGCCCCGCCCCGGCATGCCCCGCGCAGGGCACTGCCGCCCGTCGCCATGGCAACGCGTGGCGGCAACACGGGGGGCCCGTACCCCAATATCTCCCTTCCCGAATCTCAAAGGAGAGCTGGCAACGTTTCGGTGCCCCCCAAAACAAGGAATAAAAGCCATATGCACCTAGGTCGAAGATAAGACGTTAACCCCACCTTTGCATTACATATTTGCACATTTTCGACCAGAACCGGGGCAGGGTTTTCCTGCAGCAAATGCCACCCGTGCCCCGGACATTTTGGACGCGAAAGCATCGCGAAAGCACCCCGCTTCCCCCCAAGACATGCACCTCTGTGTGCTGCTGCTGCCTCAGGAACCATCCCAGATCCCAGCCGGGTGGAGCTCAGAAACAAAACAATAACAAAAACAGTTTTTTGTTGCTTGCTTTGTTTGGCTTGGAGTTGTGGGATCTCTGTGTTTTTGTTTGAGGCTGAGGGAATATAGATGGTGGTAAAACCGATTTTAATTCAATTCCTGTATCAGCAGGAATTCCTGTCCTCATGTGCAACCTTCCCACCTGCAGCGAGGGCGTGGCAGGGGCTTGGTACTCCAAAAAAGCCATATAGGCCCCAAATCCCCTTTGGCTCCAAGGGCAGCGGCATGATGGGACGTGTGCTGCGGAAGCCAGAAGTAAATGTGAACAGTCACCACAACCAAACCCACCCCTTCTTCAAAAGGCTAAACCCTTCCAGTATTGTATGCGGCTTTTTAACTCAGCATGGCTTCATAATTGCTTCAAGATCAGTTTTGTTTTGTTTTTAAAGTTTAAGAAGATATAACAAGGGACCCCAAGCAAAATACTTCCCTCAGATTCTACTCAGGTACAATCTATACTTCTACAGAAACTTAGGCCAATTTTCCACTTACTGTCTAAAATGACAATAATCAAGTGTTTTTGCACCTCTATCTTGACTAGATGCAGGAGTTTCTATTACTCAGACTTGCTTTGTAAAAACAAGTGCTGCACACACGCTGAAAAGCAAAGCTGTAAAGCAAATCAGAAAGCTAAAACAACCTTCTCCGTCTCTTTTGGTGCTGCTTATCTGACTATACAGTCTTTTAAAAAAGCGTCAAAAGCAAACACGATAATAAATTTATAAAGGCAATTCATGGGGTAACAAAAGGTGCTTTCCTATAGATCTGGTAGATGAATTTGAACTTTTCTCTGATCATGGGCCAAAGGCTTTCTTCACAAGTGTAAATGGACATCTTGGTTTCCAGGACTGGTGTGTCTCATGGTCCCCAGGCATCACTGACATGTACAGCCAAACCACACCAAGCTGATGGATGTTTAGGAAAAAGCTAAAGCACTAATTGTGTCACAGTAACTCACAATAAGTGTTTGAGATGCAGCTGATGCAAGCCCTGGTAAGATACACAAGCTCTACAGCATGCTGTGGTCAAGAGTTAGCACCATGACCTCATCCTCTTCCAGTGCTCAGGCACAAGGGAAGCTGAGAACAGAGCAGCAGCCAATTAACCACTGATCCAGCCTAAATTGCAATGTTCTTCCCTTTATGAGCTCACTCATCGTTTGAATTACTTAAGGAATCTGCACAAATGCTTTTATTCCAGACTTTGACATGCAACCTATTACCAGAGCTGGGTAACTTGAAAGAAATGGAAACTTTCTGCTTAAGCAATGGAAAAAAAAGATCCAGAAGGTAATGCAGCAGAGTAATACCAATTTGGAAAGGCAACTGTCACTCTAAGCAAGGCTAAGAACGGCTGCACAAGTGGAAATGTGCACACCATCCTCAAGACCACTGGCACGACCCTTCTGTGCAAAACAAATAAGTGAAAGAGTGAATAAACATTAAACCCCTCTATAAGCTTCATTTCCCCATGCCAGGTATTAGAAACCAACAGAAGGCAATTCTGATGATGATGCAACAGCTGGTTGGTTAGGAAATTCCAGGCCAAGATTTATCAGAGAAGCTCTAATAAGGTTTTTAAAAAGATATACTGCCATATCATGTCCAAAGTGTTTTCTTGCTTATTTCTTGCATTTCCCATAGTAATGCTTTGGCTTCTCTACTTGCCATTTATCTTTGAAACCTTTAAATGCTGGCAATCACCTTTCCTTCAGTAATGCCACTGAAACTCATCACTTCCTCTTCAAGTCAGGTATGAGGAAATGGTTCTTCACCAGGTGATATCAGCAGTGTCTGGCATTTTACAAGATGTGGAAGACGACCAACCCTGCCCCAAGGAGTTCATAGCTAAGTTCAGACAAAGCCAACATGCTTCAGATACAATCTATAAGGCCATGAAAGCATGAGATCACTTCCTCCTTGTGATTTTCAGCTTTACATACTTAAAAGGTTCCTTTAGAAAAAACAAACAAAACGAAACAAAAAACCAAAACAACAAAAAAAAACCCCACTCATAATGATTTTATCTGTTTTGGTATTTGGCTTTGCAACCAACCATGTACCTTCAATTATTCAACATCTGCAATTCCCTTTTTCCTCAAGTACAGGAGGAGGAACCTGGCAAACAACCAGAGAGGACAAGATGACTGACAACAGCTTACAGCTAAACTAGCAACCACTCAACCAAATTGCACAATTTATAGATGTGCCATGACTATCAGCTTAAGGATCCAGTCAAAAGCCACCACTCCTACTGACATCTCGCTTGTATTTAAAGAAAATAAGGTAAAATCTGGTGTTTAAATATTTCTGCAATATCTGAAATCAAAGAATACCTTAGTTTTCTCTACACAGTTTTTGTTAACTGAAAATATGGAATTATCTCTGCTCCCTCCACATACGGGATTTGCCCAGATATAAAAATTCTGGATTTCTGCTGAAAACTTACAGGAAGTTTTTGCAGTTTTCTCATTCACTGCTTAAAAGGAAAGATTATGGCAAAGATTAAACTAGGCTAGGCACTCAGTTTGTTCCAACTTCCCACTTCTCCCGGAGGCAATTCCAAAACAGCCTGTACCGAACTAACAGATTATCACCAAGCAAATTAGTTACAGCAAGAACCAAATTTGAGGCCCTGCACTGAGCAGTAATAACTCCAGGAGGAGATGCACAAACAGCACACCTGGATTCTTCCAGCCACCAGATAAAGCTCCAGGACTGCCCCAGCACACCCGGTTCCTGCAGGCTAATCATCAGGATTCCCAAAACAGCACCAGGAAAACAGCTTTCATCCAAAAGCAAGGGGTGGTCAGGATGACTTAGAGCTACCTGACACATTTGTAGTCCAGTTAGTGTAGTGACACATTTGACCATTCAAATTCTTTTTGTAGTCTGTGCTAAATGCTGCGGTGCACCAGTTACATTACCTATACAATCCCTAGTAGCCAACATATTCGAGGCATACATTTTGCCCTTTTAGATCTGTTTTGTTTTGGTTTTGTTTTTTTTTTAAATCTAAGCATCTGGGAAACTTTACGGAATAGTTTATGCAAAATGGTCTCTCTTATGCAAGAAATCTTCTATTTATGATGGTGAGGGTTAAACAGGCAATAAAAAACCCCCATACATACCCATTGAAGCACTTATGTCAAACACATACATTAGCAATTATACAGTCTCATCTGTGTTTAAAACTTCAGTAGGAAATAGGTGCTTTTAATAGGCAAACATCTAAGCTAGCATTGGAACCAGAACCAAACTCTCTTCAAGAATTCTGGAGAGACCAAATCTGGGCTGCTCAAAATCAGTGCACTGTTCAGTCTCACTGCCAATGGGTACATTTGGGTAAGCTTCAAAAAGACCAAACCATCCCAGCCTGACCTACAGCAGAAAACAAAGTTACTGCTAACAGCAACTTTCGGGTATTCTGGACTAATATTGAAAATGCTGTGGACTGGACATCGTCACTGCTGCTTCCAGTGGCAAGAGGAATCCACCACTATGACAGGGATGTTTTGTGGTATTCCCCTTTGTCCATAGGAAACTGTAAGCCTATACACAGATAAGTCATCATTTGCAAAAGCATTCATAGAGGCCTAAGTGCACAGCAGAGCTAACCAATCTAAAGGCTAACCACTACTTTCCTCACCCATCCCAGGACAGCCAGTATTTATGGTTGCTCCTCTCCTATGAGACAGTTTAGGGAGCTAACCCAGTGAAAGCTAGTCCTGCCAAAAAAACTTGAGTATCATAGAATCATAGAATTGGCTGGGTTGGAAGGGACCTCAGAGATCATCAAGTCCAACCCTTGACCCACCACTGTGGTTGCTAGACTATGGCACTAAGTGCCACATCCAGCCTCTTTTTAAATATCTCCAGGGACAGATAGTCCACTACCTCACTGGGCAGCCCATTCCAGTGCTTGATCACCCCCTCTGTAAAGAAATTCTTTCTAATGTCCAACCTAAACCTCCCCCGGCACAACTTAAGACTGTGCCCTGTTGTCTTGCTGAGGGTTGCCTGGGAAAAGAGACCAACCCCCACTTGGCTCCAACCTCCTTTCAGGGAGTTGTAGAGAGTGATGAGATCTCCCCTGAGCCTCCTCTTCTTCAGGCTGAACAGCCCCAGCTCTCTCAGCCTCTCTTCATAGGGTCTGTGCTGGAGTCCTTTCACCAGCCTGGTTGCCCTCCTTTGGACCTGCTCCAGGACCTCAAGTATTTTATGCCAAATGCTGACTGGGTGCCCTGTTAGGACAGTGGAGGCCCTGCCTCAGAGCAAAGTAGGAGGCAGTACCCCACAGCCCATACAGGAATGTAGAAGTAGGAGCTCCTGTTCAGTTATCATGAAACTGCACTACAAAGTCAGGACACATAGCTGGAATCAACTAAGATATAAGTAGCAAGCACACATTCCAATAATGTATTTAAAAATAGTGCTGTTCTGACAGGGACAGCATGTACCCATTTGCATCTCTAGTTCTAAGGATCTGTTAAAAACCAGCAAGAACCGAGTTTCCCAAGGACTACGGCCTATTAGACACCAGATACTGACCACTCCAGTGGAAAATAACATGCAGGAGGAGACAGGCACAATCCTGCATGTCTCCACTCACTGCTGGAGTATCTTTACAAAACACAGATGACACACAGTCAGTAAGAATGGCTTCACATGAACAACATCCTACTGTGTAGAATACAATTCTACTGATTTTAAAATGTATCAGAAAACCATACTGATATTGTGAAATTAATTTTGGAGAGAGAGAGAGAGAGAAATATTTTCACAAATGTCAGAACTTCCTGTTACTGCATTCCTACATGAACTGTTTCTTTCTTTCTTTCCCTTCAAATTACTTTGTTCTAAAAAGCTGCAATAGGGAGAGCAATATTTAAAAATATTTAAACAGTCAAATTTGAAACAAACCAGTCTGATCCTGCTGGAATTCAGTATTAATCAGATCTAAAAATATTGGGTTTAGGATTTTCTTCCACATGAAATTTGACTACTCTGGGACTCTGCTTTAAATCAGAAAACAATTTTCTCAGAATCCAGAAACCTCCACAAAATAGAACTTCTGCCTACTAGTCAACCATATGCAAGCCTCAAGTTTTACAAGGCAAGTTTCAATGTGTGTCCTTACAAGAATATCCAGTATCATGTATTTCCTGATGTGAAACTTGAGAATCTTAACACATTATTTTCAAATGAAAACTTTCATTCTGTCTGAGCAGGATTTGCACTTGAAGCATTTTTGCCGTGTTCTGCGCCTCAATCCCCATTTTATTAATTTATATCCTGAACACAAAACTTGATTGCTTTGCATGTGTTTATGAATATGTATGTACAACTCTGAGTAGAAAAAGGCAACTCAGTTACATCAGCCTCAACACCTGCACCATGTTGACTGAAGCAAAGACACCCGTCTGTTGTTTAAGTTTCTTATTAATGTCTAACTTTGCAGCCACACTCTGTACTTCTCAGCCAGTGGTAGAAATCACATTGACTCTATTTGACTTGTAATTTCCACTGAGACTGGAGAGGAAAAATAAACCAAAAAAACCCCACCAAAAGAAAACAAACAATCAAACAAACAAAACAACACAAAAAAACCCCAAAACAACAAAACAAAAAACAAAACAACAAAAAAACCCAACAACAAATATCCCCACCAAAAAAAAAAAAAAACCCACAAAAAAAATCCAACAAAAAAACAAACCTCAAAAACTCCAAACAAGCAAACAAAATCAGTGAAA
Organism: Heliangelus exortis; assembly: GCF_036169615.1. NCBI lineage: Eukaryota > Metazoa > Chordata > Aves > Apodiformes > Trochilidae > Heliangelus > Heliangelus exortis. The sequence goes on along the minus strand of NC_092425.1, from coordinate 21,456,418 downwards.
ATATCTAAAAATATTCTTACAATTTTTATAATGACATCTGCCCCAAGTGCCCATTTGTGTGGAAAATGTCTAAACCGTTCCATTTTAAAAAGTCTATAGTCCTAAGGGAGCTTTTAGAGTTATACACAAAACATTTTCATGCAGATTGAGGGCATTAAGTACTTCATGCATGCATGCAAAAAAAAAGGAAAAAGAGCTTGAAGAATGTTTCAAAAAAACCCAAGAACATTTTACATCTGAGACAGATCCTGTCCATCACACTCACAGAGAAAAGAAACTGAAAAGAAACCCAAAGGAAACAGCAGATAAACGACAGAACAGGTTCTTTCCAAATACTTACTCAGCATCTAATGTAAATGACTGTCACAATAATTCTCTTGCTAATCTAAAATGTATACCTTAAAACCCACTTAATTTTGCACCACAGAACTTACCACTCTTGATGCTAAGCCACACATTTAGGCAAAACAGACAGTAAGGATCCAGGATAGCCAGCAATCTGGGGAGCACCATGCACCACTCAGAAAAGAAATGTTGTTTCAGCAAACAGAAAATTCAGATGGCAACTGAGACCAGTATTGCTACCTGTGACAGGACTTGGGTAACAGCACAGCCTTCTGCCAGGAGGGACAAAGCCTGGTGTAAAAATGGATCTAGAACCATTAAATGAAAGGTTTAACAGTCACCCACAGAAGCAGCAAGAGATGGGACTCAAGACCCTTCAGATTTAGGCCCCTGCCAGAAAGCAGCTGTGGTAACAGTCTTAGCTGGAGAAGCATCTGAATGCCTGGAAAACAAGGCTACAAAGGAGCAAGCATAAAGACAAGCCCCTACAGGGCAGCAAGACTACTTTGGAAATGTTTGTTTTTAATTTAAAATCTTGATTCTGAAGTGATAAAGAGAAGCCCCAAGCAAAGGAACCAAAATGAAGATGTTGTCTAGAGCATGATTTCATCCACCTTGGGAGTTGCTTATCAACAACAAAGCTCATGAAAAGCTGCATTTTCTTATTGCTAGTGAACATATCAAATAGCAATTATGAACAAGCATTGTGAAAAGAGGATCTAACTGATGGACAGGTTTTTGAAACCTGGACACAACATTCAGGAATTTGTCTGTCATCTCTGTACTCTTATGCAGGAGCTCTATGCTCAAGCACATAGATTGTTATAGTTTATAAGACAGAAAAGGATTTTAGCTAGAAGGTTCATCCTGAACTTCTACTTTATCTAACTGGACTAGATGACCTTTAGAGGTCCCCTCCAACCCAAATTATTCTATGATTCTACGCATCTTATACCTTGTTACAAAAATTCAGGTAGATTCTGAGCATGTGGAAAGAACAACAAAACCAAAAAGAAACATGATCTTTCAGGAATACCATGGATGTCTTTGTGGATGAAGACATGCAGCCTCTTCAGAAGAAAATCCTTCATGCTGGAAGTTAATTTTGTGCTACCTTCTATTACAAACCCAAAGGATACCCACAGAACTGTATGGGTGGAAATGATTTTAAAATGTGTTTCTAATTATGCTTGAATGAAGAGCTGCTTGTGGAGTTATTCACACAAACTATTTCTGTTTGTTAAAATCATTATCCTGATTCTCTGACTACTCCCCCTGCACCTCTTTAAAAGGAGAAAAAAAAAAATCAAACCACAAACACAAGAAAACCAAACCAACCCCAAAAGACAGAGAACAATTTAAATGTTTTGATGTGACAAATGCCAGACTCCAAAAGACTCAAATGTGCTCAAACAAGGCACTTAAAACTCTCATCTTAGTACCTTACCTCTTCAAATAAACCTCCTAAACTCATTCAAAATGCAAGCACTTTAAACGTTCAAACACAGGAAGAACATTCTAGGTCTCTTAAGAAGATAATGAATCACAAAGTTGACTTCTTGCTTTTAAGAGAAGTCTCAATCGTTGCTTCAATGATTTTGCTTTCAGCCTCACCCTGTCCCAGTCCTGGTGTGTTCTGCTCCAGAACACACACAGAGATCAAAAAGGCTTTGCTTAAGATTCAGAAAGAAGATAAAAAGTATGAATGATTAGAATTGCACTCTATCCTGCCTGAAAAGATGGGGGTAGGAGGGCTGAGAGTGATGAGGGGAAGCAAAAGGGCACACATATAATAAGAAAGGGAAAATACTCTTCCAGAATATGGGAAGTTAAAGAATGGGAGGGAGGGGTAAAGCAGAAAGATATCTAAAGAGCTTTGAAGAAAAAAAAAAAGAGGCAGACTGTCAGGTTTTAAGTTCCTTGGAGAAAAATTGTCTACAGGGCACAGATGTAACCAGTCGGTTACTGAGCCCTGGCATTTGAAGAGGGAGGTGTCTAGAAAATGCTTTTCTTGCAAAGAAAAGCTGCCAAGTCTATGATCAGGGAGATCTGAAAGTAACCAAACATCAGGACAATGGTCCCACTGACTACTCAGGCCAAAGAGACAAAACTCACATGCTCTTTACTTGACCAGGGGAAGTGAATGGATGGCCCTTTGGGGATGACACATGAAAAGCACAGCAGAAGCCCTAGGCTGGCCAGCACCACTGAATGGGCTGACCATCCTCAGCAAACTTCCCAAGCATCTGTTTGAACACAGGCCTCAGATGCTGGCCTGGAAGCAGGCTGGAACCCACAGCCCCCAAATGTCACTCAGCACTTCCAGTCACAGGACAATCTGCTGCAGAGAGAAAAGATCTTTACCCAGGTTACTGCAGATATCAGAATACCTTCCAGCCAGCAGCACCCTCACTTCATCCCCATGACCTGAAATCCAAAAATCAATTCCCAAGAACTCTTTTCTGACTAGGTTGTTTTTTGTTTGTTTGTTTGCATTTTTTTTTTTCTTTCTTGATTCACAATCCATTCTCAGGATGTAATTAAGGTTCAAAGTAAAGAGAGGGGGAATCAGCTTTGTGCCAATGATTAGCTCAACATCCTGTTAATATCTCTCCCAGTCTAGGCATGTATCACCTGAGAACTCCTCATTAAGAAGAAGCTCAAGACTGTTTATAAGACCCTAGGTAGATTAATTTTCCAGTGGTTGCATCCATGATACCAACCTCCCCATTTCTTGTTATACATTCAATTACACAGGCAACAAATAATGTCTCCTGTGAACAAATATCAGGTGTACTTTAACTCCATGAATCCTATCCTCCTCATACCAGGGCTCCTATCTCATACATGAGGAATATAAGCTTAGTTAGAAATGAGAATCTCTGTTTTCCATGCTCTAGGACATCCTTTATTTTGTACATTTAAAGCACAATGCAACCAAGTAAAGCATCTAGAGTGGCCTCAAAAGTTTTATTAGTTGCTGCATTTTTTGGTGGTTTTTTTTTTTCCTCTCTCATTCTTTTGCTTTTTGCTTGTTAACAAGTTGTGTTAGTTTCACAGTTTATGGGCGTTGGTGCTCAGAAAAGATCAGCAATTTATAGTCACGGCTTTTAACAGGTTCTCAAAGTTCCTTAAGGACCCATAAAAAAAGTATCACTTACGTCCCCATCACCTAGCACTAGTGATTCATATTGAACGTGTACCATGAACAGCATATGCACACCATTCCCCTTACAGCCCTGCTCAGTCAACTCCAGCTGACATGCGAGAATGTCATACCCCAAATTCCCATTTTTTTCCCTTTTCAGCCTCAGTGATGACAGGTAGCAGGTCTGTAACACAGCTTTGTCTTGAGTGTCCCCCAGGCAAGAATTTCTAAGTCTAGCTTTGCAGGCATCACAGAAGACTTGAGCAGCCACTGCAGTGAGACAGTTCCAGCTATTCTGGTAGCCACAGCCATTTGGGGGCAGGCAGGCAATTCCCAGTTTTGTCTTGTTCTTTCCTAATGTCTTGGGAAATGAGATATTAACATCAAATCACTAGAGACAAGTGACCTAAATGCTGAAGAACATACTACATCTTCACTGCTGACAGGACTCTTCACTTTGGAATGGAGGGGCTCAGTTTATGTTATCAGTTTTCTCCACTCATCTACATACTCTAACAGACACCCATTCTCACCAACAGGCAGTGGCTGAATGATAGAAGGTTACACACATCACTCCTATGTCTTTTTTTTCTTGTTGGCATTTTTTAAACAAAAATCAATTCAGTTTATGCATCATTAATGGAGAGATTGTTTTTAACTCAGTTGTTCTGCACATAACTACAAGGATAGGAAAGGTAAAACCCCTGCCGCAAAACAAGGAATAAAAGCTCCCAAAGGATGATTTCTCACTTTCCAAATTCCAAACTGAGGTCTCTCTTGCAAAATATAGTTAATAATCTAGATTCTTCCTTGCTGCATTATTAGTTCACTAACAGAATTTACAGGCAGTATAAAATATAGGAGAATATTTTACATCTCCCATCTCTTTTGCATCTTGTTTCTCTTTGAGTACACTGCTTAGAGCCTAAGGCCTCACAGCATTCATAATCCTTTATTTTCTGTACCCAGCAGAACAGGTACCCAATTGCAATACAAATAATTATGATAAGATTAAATATGAATTTTCTCATCAGCTGCATACCAGGCACACATGAACTTTGGTGAAATCTCTCTGCTTGTAGAACCAAGGCTTGAATTCTGATCATGGACAGGTCATGGCTGACATAAAAGGAGAGAGCTGGCCTGGGTGGAGCTGGGATAGAGGGGAAGGGTCGAGTCCAGAACTTACCCAGTACAGTAAATCAAAATTTCACCAACATTGTGTCCTAGGAAATTGTCCCCTTAGGTCCTTGCCATTGTTTCCCCTCAGAATCAACCAACAAGTATTTTTATAGTGTGATACCAATGAATTACTGTGAGAATTTATTTAAACCAGCAAAGGCTCAAGTTTGTTGGCCAAAATACTCTTGAAAAAGACTGAGGCAAAAGTATCTGACACCAAAATACTTGAAGACCTCGATACTATCACTAGTATTAATTCAATGAAATAACAAAAAAACATTGCAGCAATATCAATAAAACATTCTACTTGATCTCAAAGATTATTTTAACTGAATTTTTCTCAGAGACATGAAGCATAGTAAATAGTTGTAAAAATATGTATTCATAAGTATTTATAACAACAATTTCATGGGGAAATCACAAAGTCTCAGAGTTTGGGAGTCAACTGTCCACATTAAAATCAACACGGATGTGATTTAACCCATAGCAAAAAGCAAGACAGAGAACACAGAGCAGGACTGGTGAAGACAGAAATAAAGTAAGTCTGCATAACGTGCTCATATGCATGACAAAGAATCCACATAGGCCTTCACTTAAAAATGTAAAACCACTACAAAAATCTAACCCACCAGGTGCAGTGTTCAATGCCACAGTACACTGCATTGAATTAAACTAAATGGCACAGACCAAAAACAGCACAGAAAAATGTTAATAAAAGAAACAAAACAACAAAAATTCCAACGCATTACCTATTGAATAAATGTTTCTTCTAAAGACAATGTAAATGCTGGGGGGTGATGTTCAGAGCAGATGAGTAAGACTTTAGCACAGGTAAGATGTTTACTACTATTTCTTACAACAACTAATAGTAGGATACTGCAGGCAAAGGTAATTATGCCCTGAACTATGTTTAAATCAAGGGCTTTGACACAGCATCCAACACAACGTATGGCAAGTGGCAATAATGCATTTCACAGGGGAAGACATCAGAGCTGCTATGCAGCCACTACCTTAGGCACTTAAGGAAGGAAAGCAAATTAAGCCTGACTTGGGCAGCGTTGGAGGGTGGTGGAGGAGGTGTGTGTGTCATTTCTGCAACAAATTCCTCTGTGCTATTAAAACATAAATTTAAAACCCAGAGCACTTTTCTCATTGCAGCACACACACTTGGCACACTCGGTTATGCTCTGGTCCCCTCTCTTTAATGCCACCCAGGGAACACCAAGCCTGGCAAAGGCAACTTTGTCTTTGGGTTCCCCCACTGTGCCCTGCACAACCATTCTCCCTGAAGCTCCTCAGTATGCAGAAGTCTTATCTGGGAATATACTTCCTTTGTCCTCAGCTGTCACCCCAGTTAGAGCTTGTGCACTATGCTCTAGAGACATCTCTAAAATGACCTTCCAGTCTTTTTGATGACATTTTTCCTCCAGAGAGATCAGGGGCTTAGAGAGCTGCTCCCCTATCCCTCTTGTTCTACATTCAGGGCACCTGTGCAGTCTGGATGCTCTCAATGCCTCTATTTACAGCACAACCAGAAGTGGCTTGCAACCTACCCGTACTGATATTTACACTTTGATAGAGGGTTGCTTTCAAGTCGTGGCTGTATACACAGTTGAAAAGAAAACTACCCACTTCAAGGGAAATGTATAAATGTGATCCAAAGTTCCAAAATGACTGCATTATTAGAAGGCATGCACATAGTTTTATTCATATGGCATATTCTCAAATCTTTCAGCTCTGACAGAAAAACATGATTGTCTGAAAGACAGTGCAGGATGCCAGCAATGGTAGGTTCTTTAACATGCAGCTTCTGCAAAGATGGAAATATTACATATGAAATCTTAAAGAAGTTAATTACAAACTGTTACTTTTATTTGTCCAGCAACAGTTTGAATTGAGGATGAAATGAAAGGCAAAATGCATTGTGGAATGACTAGTAAATACTACTGTTTCAATTCCCTTTAAACATTATATCTGCAAAGTAAGAATCAATTACAGTGATTGCAAAAGCTGGGGCAGTTTCCTTCATGACCTGAAAACCACCTACTAGAACTTGCCATTAAGTAAAAAGGGAGACACAATTCAGCACATGAAAGCAAGACAGACACCGCCACCGCTCCTCCAGACACAGCCCATTCATCTGGGCATCCAGCAGACAATTCTGCTTCTGTCTGTTATGCCAGCCACCCTTGTTCCATCTCCCAGATAGTGATTAATCACTCTTCAGTGCAGCAATTCATCCAAGACAAATCTTAGAGACTGAAAGACACTGTGGGAATCTTATGATTAACTTTTTAAGTGCTTACCTCTGCCAGTGACACTGAAAGTAGTAAAGCCACCTGGTATCACAAGTATTTCCGATTGTTAAAACCACCCCAGACCTGGTGATAAAACCACAAAACCCCCAACCTATTATGCATTTTCGTATTAGCTACTCAGTTGCCACTGAATACATCATACACATGGTTCAATCAAAGCTTCTGTGATGGAAGCAAAGCACTTTTCAAAATCAACCCTACAACAAACATGTTGTTCAAGCAACACTGTTCTGCAACGATGTGTGCTGAGATGCCAGCTCAGCCCCAGCTGCGCTTTGCCAACCATAAATCTGCCCCCTTATAATCTGCTTTTCCATTCTGGAATTCATTGCACTGCTGCCTTCTTCCTCATTGCTCTTTTTGACAGCTCTAGTTAAAAACTAGCCAAAGTAAGTTTGGTTTAGACAGGCAAATTACCTCATATGAAGACAATCATCAAGCCTGTCTCAGTAAATTACATTTACAAAAATGAGAAACTAACAAGAACCATTCTTGTGGGTCCACCTGAAAGCTGGTACTGGCTTCGAGATCGACCCTTGGCTAATTCTAGCACCAGTTCACCTCAGGAAGCAAAATGCAGCAGATTTGGTAACAGTTTTTTTCCTCCTGCTTTGGCTGTTCTTGGCAATGTCATTGCATACTTTCTTGGGCTATTCCATCAGCTGGACACAAAACTTCCCAAAAAATAAGAACAATGATGCAGAAGTAATTCTGCATCAATATTCTGTAATCAATGCACCCAATATTTTTGCAATAGAACAGGCCTAGATTAACAAAATAAACTTCTAGGTAAGATCATTAATGACAAAAATGGGTAGTCCTGGAACTACGAGTACTGTTTATTTTAGCATGGGCTTCAAGGCTTTTGTCTAAGCCCAGTTTGATTTGCATGTACTATTCCACAGCTAAATTAACAGAATTTAATTTAAAAAGTGTTGTTTCCACTTGAGAGGACTGGCTTGTATTCAAGAGGAAGAGGTTAGAATATAATCACCCGAGATTCCTTCCAGTTTGAATTTTCCTGTGCTCTACAGCCTCCAGGTGTTCAGCCAGATGCCAATTCGCAGAGGCTACTGGGTTGGCTGGAGGCAGGGAATCCAAGACCTGCACACTCCTATGGAAAACACTGATCAGTTCTCATGCTAAACCCCTGATGCATGTCATGCAGCAGTGATCAATACTGGGTCTCAAATCTGTAAAATCTGATATACCCATATTCTTTAGCTGATACCATCACCTTGGATGTGTTTGTAAGAGTTTAATTAACCGAAAGCGCAGAATCTGGGCCTTAAAGCTGTCAACTTAGTTTTGAGCAGAGTATTTACAATGAAAACTCATTGGTCAAATCCAGGAAGAGTTCTTGTTGCATCTCCTAATGCATCTTTAGATTTTGCTGATGATGGTATGGGTTTTGTGCATGTTTGGGATTTTTCTCTTTTGTTTTGCTGGCAGAACCAAGGATGTCCCAGGGCTGAGACTGGAAGAGAAGCAGCATTCCCAAGGACTGCACAATAGAGCAGTGTTTCCTAAAGTAGGTTATGTGAAGGAGAAGCAGAAAGGCACATGAAGGAGGGGTGACTGTGGAAAATATGGATGATGTCATCTTTAGAACGAGCAGATTTTTGAAAAAATACAGCAGCTATTTACTTACCTAGTGGGAGCTATGGTTCCAAATTTAGGAAAAATGCAAACCTAGACCACTGTTTTCTTGTTTAACGGAATCTTTTTAACTAACTAGTTCTGGCAATGTGGACAACTTAGTTATAAATGGCCACGTGCTTAGCCTTTGTCTTAAGCCTATGCCCAGATGACCCATTTTGCACATTTCAACCAAGAATAAAGTGACCTCATTTTCAAAAGTGCTGAGCACCAGCTGTTCCCATTGTGTTCACAAGCTGCACTATAGGTTCCTGTTTTCAAGTTCTTGACCTCAAAAGAATTTTGAGGCAGCAGAGTGATTATATGTTCTTCCACTTGCAATATGCCTATTTATTTTAGTTCAGATATAAAAGTCTGACTAAACTACTTTAAAATCCTGAATGCTCTGAATTAGAACAAGTACTTTTACCACTGGAACATGAATGCAACATAAGTGAGCCACGTGGTATTTTAAAAAAATGTTTTTGCACATAATGACTAGATTGAAGGTCAGAGTAGTTCAACCTTAGCCCTTTTCCATGAATGTAAGAACAGAGAAAAAGTAGCATCCCCAGATCATTTAGTACCTCAATTTATATTTCTGGGATGAAATTTCTTTGCTACCTGCTATATAAAGTTAGGTCAATGAATTCGAGATCATTTTACTAGTGTTGTCAGCAAGTGTCTTTTACACAACAAACACGTATTTGCCTCTAAATAGTTTTAAACTGTTACTTTAGCATAACACTGTCATCTCGGAAGCCAAATTATCACATTGCTCATGTAAAAAATAACACATTACTGTATCTCTCCCCCAAACCTTAAGGCTTCAGACTACAAAAAACAACAAAACAACTTTGAGAACAAGCCACGTCCATGATCAGTGCACAACATTAAGTTTTTAAACAAAAAATAATAATATTTTTTAATAAAAAGTAGCAAGAGAAACTCAAAGTACATCAACTTGTTATGACTCCTCATTGAATCTTTACTGATAGGACACACTGATTTGCATTAAGTTTGGCCTGAATACACAGTACAGACACCCGTAAAATGTCCTGACCAGAAGTGACCAAGTACTGCAATTTTGGGGTACATGTAAATGTATCCATACAAGCAACACATCTATACGCACCACTCAGTAACAAAAAAGTCATAAATATTCTCTCTTCAGTTGCTATATTTTATTATACAAAGTAAGTGTACTGAGGAGCACTTGCCTCTACTCTGAAATCCAATAGGTTTTGATACCTTGCTTACATTGGTCAGAGCTTTGTTTTGATTTCCTTGTAAAAACAAACCTAGTCTTGCTTCCTCAGACCTCCAAAGCCTCTTTCTTCAAGCTTTACCTTCACTACATAGCAAAAAGCAAAGTTGTGGGAAGGGACCTTTCCTGAAAACAGGCTCACCAGCTGTGGGCAGAGAGCTCAGAAAATGTGAGGGTGAAATAAAGGCTGTAGGCTTTCAAGGCAGAGGTGAGGAGCAAAAATACCTTGCTGCACAGATGAGATCTCATCTGAGAGACCCAGAGGTAAAGCAGATGTGCTGGTTGCTCATTCAGTGGTTTAATCTGGTTCTATGAAATTCTCCTCATACTTGTTGATGTTTTACTGATCGAACATCCTACAAACATCACAGGAAGCTATCAGAAAGTTGCTAGCAAAGTGCACAGGGAGAGGTAAAAACTTTATTTTCAAAATAATTCAGAACAGAGCCATTCACTGTCAGGACACCAACAGTCCAGAGATGTCTGAAGGTGTTTTAAAGGACACCTTAGGACATCAGTAATAGAAATAAATCAAAATGATTTATTAGTGACACAATCTTTAAAATACAACTTGTTTCCTTGGTGTGAGGGAGGTTTGTTGGTGACTTTCTGAGAAAAAGATGCCTATAAATCCTGCAAAACCACATCTTATAAATTCCTTGACAAGTCTGTACTTTCAGCTTCAGGGCTCCTGAGCTACTTCTCTAGTCTTACTTGTCTGGCTGATCTTTCAAGTACCACAACTCAGCTTTTTCCATGCAGATTCAACTCCCCTTTGTAAAATCGATGCTAAGCTGTTTCTCTCAAGAGCCAAGAGCACGATCAAAATTTTTAAAACATCATATTGGATCTGAGGTCCACTTGACCAATGCCTGGAGAGTTAGGGCTTGAAGGGCAGTAAAAAAAAAAAAAAATCACACCATGGAAGCAAAGCACTGCAAACCATGGGAGGTGGCATTATGGAGCTATGAACCACCACTTCAATACCACCAAGCTGCTGGGTTTCCTGTCTCTTTGGCTACAAAGAAGTACCTGCTTCTTCGGTTTCCCTGGTCTCAGTATGGAGTAAAATTCAGGAATTCTGACACTGAACTTTCTGGTTATTTGCAACTGCAATGTAGGGAGCTAAAGGGAAGAGCAAAGACAGTGAAAAGTAAGGGAAGGGAAAAAAAAGTTAACCTTTGATTAGTCAACATGAGAAGCACAGGAACTTCAGGAAAGCTAGACATCAATAATAACAGTAACAATAATAACAATAATCATAATAAATGTTAAGTACATATACTTCTAAGTGGTAAGGCAATAAAAAACACAGCTCCATTTGTTCTGTGCTGATGATGCTTTGAGAACCACCAGAAAACACATCCCACCTTTGACCTCCAAAGCCAGGCCAGAGTATTTTCAATATTTGCTTTACTGGTGGTGCTCCACAGAGCATTTGCTAATGTTTTATGAAGAACTGGCTGGTCTTGTCTGACAAACTATCATAAGAAAAGCTGTATATCCAATATTAGTTTGTTGTCTAATGTTATTCCTCCATGTAAATTATAGCTGCAATCACAAGAAAGACATCACAAACAGGAGAGGATACTGTCATCTAGAATCATGAAAGTGAAGACATGCAACGTATGATACCAACTTCTGCAGTGCACAAACTATAATGAAAAACTCTCTGCCATCTTACACTATACAGCAAATGTTAACTTTTTATCTGAACACAAGCTACAAAAGCTTGGTATATCCTCACTGCTGCTCTGAGCTGGTTTCTGGCACCTTTTACAAGCATATACACATCAGGAACTACAAGACATCCAGCCCAATGGTCTTATGCTATTCCCATCCATTCGGAAATGCTCGGTCAGACAGGCTTGGAGGCAGCCCACTGGCTCCTTGTGCCAGGGGTCTCAGAGTCCCACCACCCACCACAGAGTCCCTGATCATGGGAACAGCAACCCCAATGTCATCAGACTCCTTTGTGGCTGTGAAAGAGGTGACAGGAGGAGAGCATAGGATTTACTCTCATATAATTTAAATATTTCTATACAAAATACTTCAAAAAATGGTAAAGTTGAGGTGAAAATGCTAACAAGAAGGTTTATACACAAGTACAAACATCAGTTCTTTGCAATTAAAATCATTAGACTTTGGCCTTTTTCTTCTGACGTTATTTTTGTGTCTTCAAAGATAAGTCAGGCCAAAAGAAATACCCAAAATGCTCACACATAAATCCCAACTGCTTAGCAGATTTCATTACCACACCAACTTCAAAAAATACCGAGCAATTTAAACCTGCAAGCCACTTGGCTTTAGCTAGAGATAAGTGCCTGAGATAAGAGAGGCATAATTGTTCACTGTAATACTGGAGCATGATTTATATAAACATTTGCTAGCGTTGCACTTCATGTATTTTGTTTCAGGGTTGTGAAATGCTGCCTTTATTTGTGGACCATTCCTTTCATATATTTACACATCCAAGGTCCGCCTTGATGCTCAATTAAATAAATTATCTCACCCCAAAGTACCAATGGGGCAGTTATATTTAGCAACAGAGAGCACAGCCTAAAGGTTTCCAGCAGTCACCCAGCTTATTCCTTTCCACTGCTAAGGAACTGGAGAGGAAATGGTAAAATAATTTGTTTGTAAAAAGCTCTGAAATTGAGATTAACAAGACATACTTTTTGCTTTTAAGAAAATGTTTCTGATTTACCAAAGAGTATTTTTTCCATAATGTAACTATTAAGTAAATTAAATACTCTGAAGCTGGGGTCTTTTTATAGACTTCTTTGGGTTTGGTTTCATGATGGAATGCCGTGGTGTGATACTTCTTTCTCTCTTAGCCCAGCACTATCAGTTCTTCAACAACTCTTGGACCATATCAAACAAACTTAAAAGAGAGGGACCTTTCCCAAAATTCTCATGTCCTCACAAGTTTTGATGACCCATCACAATGTCTACTGAGGAAAGCCTGAAGCCAAATCTCACCCATAAAAAGGAGACATCAGAGCACCCACAAGGGAGAGAAGCTCTATGAAAGACAGCAGTGGGAAAACACAGCTCACAAAAACTTCCTGGTTTTCTTCTCTTTAACAGCTATTTGTGAGTAACCGCTTGAGGGAAGCCCTGCAGCTGTTCCACTCACTGCCATTGAACACCTGAGTTTACCTCTCACTTCACTTAAGCATCAGCCTTGGGTCCAGCCCTTTGCCCTCCAAACCATCAGTAAAAGCAAGGGGAGGGACTCTCATTCTGCAGTGAATGGAAAGGTACAACTCTGGTGTCACACCATAGCATGTTTCAGCAAGGCATGACATCTTAACACAAAATCTGGTACCTTGCCCTGATTTTGGGCTTACCTGAAAGTCGTACACAGCAAGAACTGTTTTAGGCTCCAGTTCTTCCTTTCCCCCACCTGCCTGCTTTTGACATAAGTGCTCCAGGGACTTCTCACCGGAGCACCAAGAGCTATCAGATCATCACCCTACATGCACATGCAAGACCAGACTGAGCTCACTGCTGTCACAGCAGTAACAGTGTTCATTTCAATGACACTACTGCAAAGATATGGTATTATTCCATGTGAGTGTGAATATCCTCCTTTAAATTAGACAATTAGGAATAAACCAGCACTTGTAATGAACAAAGATTAAAGAGTGCTGATTTTCATACTGCAGATGACCCTTGGTCTTCCCTGAAAGTCATCGAGTGAAGTCTGATTTTGTTGCCTGGCTCTCCAACTAGAGAAATTATTCTACTTTTGCCAGAAATGGTCTTTCTTTTGCTCTTAGACTACAACAAATTAGTAACAACTCAGTTAAAAATCAACAGCATTGCACTGCCATACCAAGAAGAATCTGACCCCATGGTCTATCAGGTAATTTTCAATAATCTTATAATCAGAGAAACCATATTAAACATTTAACATTTAATCTTTGATGCTGCTTCTAGATTTCCTACTACAGATCAGAACTACACAAATTTTCAATAGTTCACATAATAAAGACTTCTGACCCTATAAGGAACATTTGATATGTTTTTACTGTGCACTAGAAATTTAAATGCTGATTTTTTTTGTATTTTGTTCTGGTTTCACTGTGATAAAATCACAGGCCAGACATGGTCAGCAGATTGTTAGCAGCTTCGAGTCAGCTACAAGCATAATCTAGGAGAGGCAAAAGTCAGGGCAGCTGATTCATTCACTGGGTCAATTCACTGAGTACAATTTGTATATTATATTAGTATTAACATTAGTATTAGTTTTTCTTTTCCATTGAATCTGTTTTCATTACAATCCATAGGTCTCCCCTTCCTTACCTCAATTCCCCTTCTCAGCTGGGGAGGGGTCGTCAGGTGTTAAAACAACTGCTATAGTTTAGCCCCCCATATGGGTTAAACATAGACATATGTAACAGTAACTTGATTCTAAAATAATCTGCTTTTGGAGTTATTCTGATAGGTACTCACCCACTAGATGGTTAGATTAGATCACCAACTGAAGCAGACAAAAAAAAAAAAAAAAAAATCTCAAGGCTACAACAGTGGTTAATGACACTTCTCCAGGTAAAACAGAAACAAGAAGTGACAAATCCACACATTCAAAGATTGGTGACAATGAATTCTTAAAATTTTTAAAATTTAATGCTACTACGAATTTCATCACTTTTTAAATCACTTTTAGTGTTTTGCTTTCTATGCTTTCTACATTTTGCATTGTTTTTACAGTGTTTTAAATTTACTCTTGCTTGGAAACTTGTCTGCAACATCAATTAAAATTACTAACAGCACACACATCTAAATAAACACCTGCAGAGGTACAGAAAACATGAACAAAATACACTCACGTTGGTATACAGCAGTCTCCCCAAATACGATATATGAAACATATGTGCCTTGGTGCTATATTAACAAGCAGAATGTATAAACTTTAGTAGAAGGGTGGAGATTAAAGACAGCTGTCTTAAAAAGAACAGAAGGTAAATTAATACATAATTTGTATAAATATATGATGCCATTTGGCACGTTAACTAAAGTTATTTTGCACATACACGGGAAAAAGATGATTCCCATGAGTGTCACTGAGTCTGTATATGGTGCCCCTTGGTGTGATGCCACCCCCAGAGCAGCACTGACATTGCTTTCAAAATAATGACAGGGGATACCCAGAGACACGAAACTTCAGGTTCTACTTCTGCAACAGCTTCAAGGCAATTCTATCGGGCAACTGCAGTGCTACCTGATTAGTAAGTGGAAGACTTGGAAACAAGTAACATCTTGGCACTAAATCCTGCTTGCAACATGAATCAGGAGTTGACGTTTTTTGGAATGTCAAGAGTTGATACAAGAAAATCCTGCTCAACGCAAGCCTTTCACCTAGGCATGTGTCACCTTCCAGATGAGGCAGGA
The DNA here is from genome assembly GCF_036169615.1 of Heliangelus exortis. Lineage (NCBI taxonomy): Eukaryota > Metazoa > Chordata > Aves > Apodiformes > Trochilidae > Heliangelus > Heliangelus exortis. The sequence continues at coordinate 21,441,120 of NC_092425.1, read as the reverse complement.
TTCAGAGAGGAATGAACTAAGGGAATAAAACTAAAAGAAGGAGTAAGTGGAATGACAGAAATAGTTAACAAATGCCTCTTTCATGACATCACAACTCAATCTTGTGTAGAGAACCTGTGATGATGTAAGAACTATTCACATCCTAGTAACAGGAATCTGGAATTTGTGTATGCTGTATTCGGGGAGAGGGAATAGATGTTGCCTCTTGACCTAACAGCAGTTGATTCACTGCTCTTCTACTACCAAAAATACCAAGAGCCTCAAAATCTTGCCACGTGTGTCACTAATTCCTCATTAGTGAGAAATACCACCTACCAGGACAGCATGAGACCCGGGAGATTCAAGTTTAGTACCAATAATGCACGCAACGCAGGGCAGCTCCTTGTATAAAAGGTGAACACTTGTCACTCCCCTAAAACTCCCACAAGTACCTCCAAGAGAAACCAGTTTAGGATTACCAAAAAAAAAAAAAAAAAAAAAAAAAAAAAACCCACAAAAACAAAAACCAAAACCAAACCACAAAAAAAACCCCCAACAAAAACGTATTGGCTGAAACAGCTGGAGGCAGGGAAACATGCTGGGGAAGTACCACACACACGCTCTCCTCCTCATCTTCCCTGGGCACCTGTTTGTGGCCAAAGCTGGGAACAGCAGAGTGGGCAAAACAGACCTGGGTCTTAACTGGCACCACCACTCTTAAGTTCTCACTTGAGCTAAAAAAAAAACAAAACCCAAAAAACATTTCCATACCCTTTCCAGCTCTTGCTGGAAAACCATCATCTCACTGCATGGCAATGTATACCACAGTGGTTGTGAGATTGTTTTTTTTCATCTTGTTGGTCCTCCATAATAAAATAGCCCTTGTAATGCTATGCACATACATATATCCATTTAGGAGTACACAAACCCCAGGTCAAATACTCTTATCTGAGAAGTCAGTCTTAAAGCTAATTTGCTACCAGAGATAAATGACAGTTCCCAAATGCAGCTGTGCACCAATGCTGCCATACCCTGCATTAACAGAGCTTGGTTTGACACCAAACCACAAGTAAAATCCAACAGTAAAGCTTTTTTTCCTCAATTTATTTAACTTATCTTTTTATTATTTAACTCTAAATGCAAGCCCCAGTGAAACACCTCATTTTATTTTAATACATTTCTAGAAGATGTGAAAAGATGAATCATGAAAAGCTGAGTGTGCTGTATTGATGTGTGCCTATTGCTCTATTTGTAACAATCAGTGCCAGAATGAGATTATCAGACAAGAGATTATCAAACCAAGAGATTATCATCTGCTGGGCAGAAAAAAGTTCTATCAACTCCTAGCCTTAAAACTAATTCAGAGACATAAAAGTGAAGGAGCAATGGTTCTGATTTAAATCCAGCAAGTTAGATTATTTAAATTGAAGTCTAAGGGTGAGCTGAGGAAGAGTACTCCTCACAGCCAGTGTGCAGGATCACCAGTCTGCTCAGGCAGAACTGCAATTCTGCCCACAACTCCTCTCGTTCAGTGCCACTACTGAAAGGCAGACTTGCAATTAAAAGGGGGCATTACTCAGCAGTTATAGCTGTGCCCTCCTCAGCCCTTGCTATTCCCTGACATACACAAAAAACACATGCAAGAGAGACAGGTATCTGCGTCATTCAAGAGAGGCAGCAATGCCTTTTATACCTGAAAAGTGAACCAAACTTTGTGCACTTTTCCCGCTAAAGGATGGAACCCTTGGGATTTAGCACACATTTTCATGTAAAATCATTAGAACATATGCATAGAGCACAGGTTTGCAACATATAAAATTTACTAAACTTACATAAATTCTGCTTTATTGTGCACAAGGCAATAACACAGACCAGATATGCAATAAGAAGTTACTGCATGTGGCTGTGATAAAACCAATACCTTACATAGCTACTCCATGTTCTTGTGAAAAGAGGTAGTCAAGGACATGGCTTTTTAAATAAGATTTCCAGGAGATGCCTTGGTTCAGGGTTACTTGAGTACATACAGAATATTTTTGCAATTAAAATAATTATGCAGACTGAAATAAGTTTCATTCAAAGGAAAACACCTGGTGATCTTTGGGAGAAACCAATCAAACAAAGAAACCCCAACAAGCTCTAAGATTTTTTATTTAGAGATGGCTATACCTCTTTACAGAAAAATTCTACAAAGTTGTTCAGAAACTGAAACTTCATTAGAGATGGCTGGAAAAAAAATAAGAAATCTATTTTTTGCTTCAGTGAAAATATTCCAACCAAATGCATTTCACATGATTTTAATATTTCACACCCAAAATTCGGTGCCTATGGAACTCGTCCAGTACAGAAGCCCAATTGATTTTCACTGAGCCCTGGTCCCACAGTACATCCACACAATGATCCTTTTGTCTGAGTGCATGTATCACTCCCCATAATTTCCAAGATTTTTCATAATTCCCATCACAAACCAATATAACATGTACAGCTGTAAAACATTAGCATCTAAACAGCCAGAAAGTAACTACATCTATCCACAATGAAACAGAGACTAAAAACCTAGGAACACACTATAGAGCCTTAAATATTCCCCAAAGACAGATTTCCTTTGTACTAATTCTGGACTGAACTACTGCAAAGGCACAGACAGGGTGCATGCAGTGAACCATCCTGCTCTCACCTGGGACTCCATCTCTGCATCAGTCAACCCACCCTGGAGATAACACTACAGGCTGAAAGACCACTTGGGCCTTGGGTGAACTTCCCATAGCCAGTGGTATCTGCCCTCTGTCTCTCAACAAGAGCGATGCTGCAGACATGTCCAATTTATACATGGGGGTTGCAACTGTTTCAAACATAATGTTAAAGCCAATAAACCTTTTTCCCTGAAGTTTTTGTTCCCTCTGCTCACCCAGCCAGCAATGCAGCACTTACACCTAAAAGCACACAAATCTTAAGAAAACATTGTAAAACGTATTTCCGTTTCACTCTGTTTAAAAAAATATTTAGTTTAAGGCTTAAGTGTAGTAAAACAAGGTCACTGTATGATCCAAGAATGTAAATTATCAGGAGAGCAGAATTTAGAACATCCTATGAAAGTGAAGATTGATACTTTGCTTTAAAATGGTGTGGAAATTTAAGAGACAAAGTTAAGTATCGCAATAAAATTTAGTACACCATCTTTACTGGCTTATAAGATAAACAGTTCAATTTATGGCATTTAAAATGTTATCACATATGGTCAGAAGTTCATCTCCTGAAATAGGTCACAGGTCATCAACAGGAAATTCATAGGAAATTATGGAGGAAATGAAAAGAACACAAACAGGCAACAAAACTGGTTTATATAATCTAGGCTGCCCTAGCACAGCTTCCTGTGTTATGATGAACTCAGCTTTTGTACTGAACTTTGCCTTTTCCAAGCCACATTAAGAAAGAAATTCTGAATTGTCTATTATACTCTTCAGGCCTCAAAATGTTGAGGTCAAATTCACTACAAAGGGACATTTTTATTTTATTTTTTTTTAGCTGGGAAATAAAATAGTAGCTGGGAAAGGTATTTTGAGATCACTAATAACAGACATCTACTCATTGGCACCCCAAGAATGGGTGTGCAAGATGCAGATACCACACTGAGTATAGTACCCAAAGTCAAAAAGAGATTCCTGTCTTACTTCATTTCCAGCATCCCAGCCAAACTGCAGCTGCCTCCTCCATCATGTTTGGAAACATGAGAATTAGTGTCCAGCAGTCTGTTCTACTCTAATGTTAGTAACATTTTAAAAAATAAACCCCCTAGTCAATAAGACATAAGGGAGAGAGCGACAGTTCACCTAGGCTACCTGGACATTTCTGTAAAGAAAAACTGCTGAACAGAAGCAGTTGCTGCTTAATCATTTCAGCTGAAAGCTTTAGCATGCAATGTACTGGCCTAGCCATCAATACTCTAAGGAATCACAGGGAAACAAAAGTTACTCCTAACTGTACAAGACAGATACAAAATGAAAGACCGGCAAGAAGGCTCTGCTGTCTCTTTCCTTGCTAGTTCCATTAAATAAAAAGACCTAGTTTAAATATGATCAACTTCTCATTTGTTCTTTTTCACATTACTTTAAAGCCATGTGCAATACACAGGCCATCCTTGTAGCAAGACAAACCTCTTCTATGGACGCGGCGCTCCAAGGTCCAACCAGGTGTCCCAGTAGAATCTCATGAGTGGTGCTCTGACCAGCCTGGATCGGTGCTACTGCTCCGAAGGTGGCTAAACCAGCCCCCTGGCTTCCCCAGGTGTGAGCTTTTTATTGGCCCCCTCATCCTGCTCATGCGCAGTAGGGGCCTGCCCTAATTAGGCACAGGTGGGCTTCACACGAGGTCAAGCCCACTACCTGGCAATTAGTGCCACCTGGTTGCCTCATGTCAGTAGACATCCTCACCCTCAAGAATGGATATGGTCCACAACTTCGAAGCAGTTCCTCAAATAAATTGTTAATTCTTCCTCTTATCTTCTGCATTCACACCTTGTCAGATCCCATAAAAACTAGAGATCTGTTTTTTTCAACACCACAACTTGAAATCTCTAATAAGAAGTGCCTCTGTAGCTATCTCCTGCAAATGGCATTTCCCCTCTGAAGGAACAAGAACCATTCCTATACTTGAGAATTACAAGAATCACATCATCTATGATTCAATGAAAAACAATTATCTTTGGGCCGTGAGGAGCTACTTGACAAAGTAGAAGTGTTAACAGCACTGGTAACAATCATCCACATAATTTACTGCTGGTATTATAAACAGGATTTTTCAGCTTACAGGAAGGGGGGATGGCAAATTGCCATGAACACTGCGGTGTCCAAAGTTTGATCTGAACACAGGGTTTTCACTTGCAGAATGAGGTCTCCTGTGTTCACACTGAATATACCTATTTGGGCATATTCATTCTTTCTTACCATTACCACTTCAAGGCCTGGGTTGAGATAGGACCCTTTCTGTGACTGGCAACATTACAGTACAAAATAAAGGAGACAGTTCTCCCATTGAACAGATTACAATCTGAGTAGGGAACTGTAGAAACAGTTGAAGTGCCCAGGAAAACAAAGATAGATGACCAATGACACAACTGAGAACACCTCCCTCAACTCCTGGCTTTCAAATCCAGTGATTTAATCTCTCTTCAGAGGAAGGAAAAGGAAAACTTGCTATCCCTTTTCTAATGAAAAAGGGATACTGTCTATGATACAGTTTTCTTATTTTGGTTACCTTTTGCAGACTGCTTAAAGACTGCCAATCAAGCCCAGGGCTCTGTCTAAACTAGACTGCTCTACCCACTCCATCATGCTGCACAGTGAATGATTCTTGTAAAGCCAGGTCTTCCTTTTTTTCTTTTTTTTTTCTTTATTTTCCCCCTTTCCACAGTCTATTTGAGTAAGATAATTCCAGCACCCACATGTCATCTGAGAGTGAGATACAAAACAGCATCAGTAGAGCAGCCAACTTTATCAATGTGCCCAAAAAAGCAAGCCAGTAGCTATAAACAACTTTCATAACCCCTTCCTAGCTACAGGCAGTCAATTGGAAGAAACAAAAGCTGATTTGGGGGAGTATTGCAGCTTCAATATTCAAGCATTTTCCCTAGGATGACTCTGGTTACTGCTGCCCTTGATACCACAAAAAATTATTTCTCAGACAAGTACAGAAGCACAGTTTCCAAAGATGTTTAGAGAAGCTTTTAACCCTAATTTCTGCTTCCAATCCTCATATATAATCTACCTAGACAAAAAGCCCTGCAAGCAGAAGTGTTCTGGTTAAGCTCAGGGACTCAGGTCTCAGCTTCAATGATTACTTCTCCTTTTCCTTTTTTCGGGTGAAAATTAAATGCAGTGGTTAGGCAGTATTGCAATAAGTATTCACTAGCTACTTTTTGCAAAGGAAAACCTCTATTTCTAGAGTCAGGTTTGTATCTACTCCACTAAAACCATCCTATATCCAGTATCAGTAATTAATGATAACTTAAAATAGTATAATGTATCACTATTTTCAAGGAAAAAAATCCCAAATTCATTCTGTAATATTTAGCAATTCTGGCACAGGTTCTTAACTAGCTGACAATTTTTGATCATGGTTTTAGTAACATCTGGCCTCATCCAACAAGGTAAAAACATGCTCAGGAGAAGGAAAGAGTAATTGTATCTATGAAGTTTTTTCAGCACTGCTTTATTTCAATCATAACCCAGAGTGTAGTTGACAGGATGCTGATTTGTTTTTAATGCTGTTCACAAAGATATTATATAACCTGCTATGGCTTATGAAGCAGAGTCACACCAAAGAAGCTCTCCAGAGCACTGAAAAGGCACTCCCAACTTTTTGGAGCACTTCCACAACGTGCTTTAGCAAAATACCATCTTTTTAGCCTTCATACATAATTGTACTTAAACATCTTTAAACTGTGCAAAGAATGTTACAAAGATGGTCCTTTGTGATCAACTCTCCTACATACAAATGAAGGCGTGGTGCTGCTCACAACTGAGCGGGTCACTGGGCTAAACCAAAGTCATCTGCAAAATCCTCATATTTCAGCCTCCTCCAACAAGCAGTGCATTTTCAAAAGACGTGACTGCTATTCAACTCCAAAAATGGCAAGATATTCAACACCCTTCAGGTTTAGCAAAGGTTGCCAACCAAGACAGGGTATAACTTCTACACCTGTAAAAGCTATTTGTGATGAATCAGTACTGTGTTTGTTCTGAACCTTTGTCTACTCTTGAAAGAGGAGCTTTCTGTATCTTCATTAGGCTATCGTGATGTCTAGTGTGCATACAACAAATTACTTCAATCATGGGACTACTGGAAAATACACCTAGAAACACATTCAGATTCAGACTGACACCTCTGTGTGAACAGGAATGAGACTACATGCTTTGGTGAGCTGATCCTGGAGCACCTCTTGTGGAGCTTTACCTGGCAGACAGTCCAAGCAAACCAGCAGAGAGACCCCAAACACTGTGAATACACACAGTGACAGAAGCTAGGGAGGAAAAATAACCTGAAACTTAGCCCTGCAGAGATTAGTGCTTTGAACTGAGATAGAAACATGAACAGGCCTAGCTAAGATAACACAAAGACTTCTGTTACTTTCTTATATTCATTCCTCCTGGATTTTACTTCTAATGCCATGAACTAAAAAGCCACTCTGGACCCCTTTACTCCGGTCACAGCAGCCAGAAAGAGCAACAGGTATTCAAATGCAGCTGAACACACAAGCAGTACACAGAACACTGTCAACAGCCTGGTCTAAAAGAGATATGCAGAAAATACCTCAGTATATGGTGGGGAAGGACCAGCATGGAAACAGCAGCGTAACACACAGGCACAGGTCCAGCACTGTATGTGAATTACTGCACAGGCAGCCTCTAGAGTGAACACCAGGTTCTAAAGAAGGGGGAAAGGGAGTCTTGTATTCCTTCGGGCAAAAAAGATGAGGGAAAACCAAAATGAGCTAGAAACAGGGCAAAAATGACTGGTCCATGAACTAGGACCAAGCTTGTGGTCTGAAGATAGAACACACTTAGACCCCCTCCACAGATCAGATGCAAAGTTCCTATTTCTCTGTTGAGGTTAAGTGGATGCCCCAGAGACCAAAAGGGACTGGAAGGCAAAATGAGTACAGAAGCAACTTCCCATGCAATACAGCAAGCACAGCCCCTGAACCACCTGAATGGAGTGAACCACTTGGGGTCCACCAGGTCAGCACAGGCTGAAGCAGAGGAGATGACAGAGTGTGAGCCACGAGGCCAAACTAGCTCTGCCAGCTATTGACACCTAAACACCTTCATTTTTCATTGTCCCATTAATGGGCAAGATAGTTTAAACCATTCAGAATTCAGGAAGGCAAAGAGATCACATTACTGTTAAGCAAATGAATTGGAAGGTGTTTCTTAATACCACATTGAGAGAAAAAGAAGGTGATGCAATACTGATTATTCCATTAAATATTAATTACAATACAGCTACTCTCAAGCTAGAACATATTCCTTTATATAACTGAATTAAGGAACAGGACAACTGAACCAAGCTTCAAGGCTTTGCAAATACCTGGCATTTCTCAATTAGGTTAAACTGAGTTCTTTAGATCATGCATGGTTATCTCCAAATATTATTTTTTATAGGAGCTAGAGGTTTGAGCTAAAAAAAAAATAAAAATAAAACCACACAAACCTAGGACTCTCAAAGTTGCTCAAATGACTCCCAAAATCCCTATTATTTTTCGAGGAGGATGAAGAGGGAGCCTTAGACCTTCCATCAAACACCCTTGAAACACAGAATGAAGACAGCTTTTCCTCCTACAAATTTTAATTTGCACACAGATACCATCAGTTGGATAGCACTGTTACATCTCTCCTTTCCATTCTGCTTCACCTTGGTAATCAAACTCCAGTAACAGCCGGGCAACACTGAGACTGAATCCTACCCTTTAACTTTGAAGCACTGAAACCTCTGGCAAGGAAATTTTATAGCAAAGAGGAATAAAGCAATTGCAAACTTTTCAGAAGGTAACCTTCAAATATACATGCTTTGGAATTATTTTTTACAAGTGTAGAAAGCTCTTCAGTCATTGCTTCATGCTGTGCGTGTTAGACTGTTACCCTACACCACCCCACCTCAAACTGACACATTACCTCCTTGCACCAAGATCTTCAATTAAAACAGCTCAAGAACGGCTGCAGAAAAAAAGTGCTTCTTTGCACAGTGCTATTCAGCTCTGGTAACATTTAACAGCTGGGTCAACCACAGGGTGAAGTTCCTTTCTCCACTAAGACAAAATCCAGGATTTGCCTTTGTTATTTAGGAGGGAAAAAAGAAACAAAGCAAGAAGCTTCCATCATTTCAAGAGCTATACATATTTTGCATGATATTTTGAAGCCCTCCAGTAGCGTTCAGTAAGTTTTATCCTGCTTGGCAGTTTCATATGATTTCTTTATTTTCCCTTCAATTAAGCCACAATCCATCAAGTACTTCCAGTATATTTCCCCTTTTTCAGTAACATGTATGGTTTTTATTGGATTCAAACTTTTCAACAACCCTTTTCACACAAGGTCAAAGCTCTACATTGTTGTAGTTTTCTTTTGCAGTGTTTTTTCTCCAAGTCAGTCCTCCACTGGGAAATTAATATTCCACATGAACAATGAACTCCTTGCACGGCCTTTGAACCTCGTGGTTGCTAGGAGGTCTGAAGAAACCCTGGAGTACAGCCGATTTAATAGCATGTATCAAGTGATTATTCAGCACGAAAAATGTGTGATTTCCTAAAGTCCTTGCTTTCTTCCTTCTTATTCCCATCTCCCTTCATCTGTCAAACAATCTTTAAACTTCAGATGAATTGCATCTGCATCGATTTTCTACTATTATGGGCAGTTTGCTCTCAAAGTATCCAAAATGTGACTGCCAGCCACCTGCTGCTTCTAATCAAGCAAGTATCAAACTGGTCCTTACTCAGTTTTAATGAAAAGGCTGCTTAAAACTGGGCATTCTCCACCACTCTAGCATGAGGCTTACACTTCCATTGTAAACAGGGTTCTGCAGAGACTGTATTTTCCCCAGATAGAACACCACAGCATTGGCTGCAACACCGTTACTCAAGATTTGTCTGTGCTAAAGAAATGTGCAGTTCTCTGTGCCCCATTCAGAAACACTCAAATATACGTTTTGAGCTTTTTAGGATCTTACTGAAGACTGTTGGACTGTCTGCTTTTTCATATTGCCCAAAGCAGAGTAACTGAGGTAAAACCCCAAGCTTTCTTTCCCACCCTCCACCCTCATCCCAAACAATGAGGCATTTAATTAAAAGAGAACCACAACAGTGCTAATGGTGATGAGGTTAAATGGTTGGATAAACAGAATGCAGCCCTCTGAAAAGCCCATGTGTTTCAGGACACTTTCTCCCCTACAACATTCTGAGTGACAAAGAATGTATTTGTATTCCTGATCCCCACAACTTTTACACCAGAGGACTTCCTATAGATTTCCTGAGAGGAAGAGAGTGAGATGTGTTTCTTTAACGAGCGAGATGTGTTTAGATAGAGTAGCTCTTCCTTCTAAAACTAGTATTTGGAAAGGCAGTGGACAAAGACCCTTTAAAAATAAACTAGTGTGGAAACTATCCATTTATAGAGAAACAATTGCATTTCCAGCTAAAAGCCTACAAAAAAAAAACCTGAAAAGAACAAAAAAACTCACCCACCCATGACAACAAACCTTTGCCGATTTTAATTTTGAATGTATTTTTCCTCTCCCTCAAACAACTTTAACAAATTATTCAAACTAAACATGACATTTGTTCTCCTTCTTCAGGTGTTGCAATTGAAAGTGACGCACCGTATATTAATGAACACAGTATTCTAGACGTCAGGGTCTTACTTTAACACATTTCTAACAGATTATAAAACTATGCCTCCCTCCCCCCTACCAAAGACAGGTATCTCCAAAGAAAATGCAGAATGACACATTTCATTCTGCAGATTGCTGGTGTTTGAGTACCTGGTTGGATTAAACCTATCTTGCCAAGATAAAGCTTTTACAGAGCCAGATTGCTTCCCTGAAGAATTAAAACCAAGCAAAAATCCCACACCACTTGGCACAAAACATTCATGTGAGCTCCTTCTCTTTTAAAGAGGAGCTTCCACACTGAAAGAAAGGCCTTAAAGTACCAACTTCAACAGAACTGACTCAGCGTATCTTACAGTGAGTGGGGGAATATCAGGATGCTCATGCAGAACAACAAAAATCTTTGCAGTACAGATTTGGCTTTCCAGCCAGCTTTCAGGTCCTGCAGCACCAACGAAACAAAACAACCCCTCCACCACCACCATTCTCTTATTCAGCTGTTCAAGCATAAATTATCCGTGTCATTTCCCCTCAATACGTGGCTTCCCAGGAAAGGGAAAAATCAGAGCAGCTATTACCAAAATAGCACAATACTCTTACACAGGCACATTTTCAGTAAGATGCATACTATTAGCCTTGTGCTCAAGCATTAAAGAAAGAACAGTCATGAGATTTTTAAAACATGAGAAAACAATCCTGGCTAGAGAGATATGTTCATTAGGGCCAGAGATAGCAAAGTGAGCATATAACTGAGAACCACAATCTTTGGTTCGACCTTTGCAGCAGAAATGGGGAGGACAGGGCACAGGGCTGGAAACGTTTCCAATAACATATAATAAATACCTTCATTTTCTTCCTCTCTCTCTTTTTCTCCTTTAAAGGAATCTGCCCACTCAACCTAAATTGAGCCTCAGAGGGAAAATATGCCTTCATGATAAACTGAAATTTGCTATCATAGTAATGAAACGCTATGTCCGATCATCACAATAAGCAGGCAGCACAACAACAAAGGAGGTTTTCGGGATTTTCTGCCCCTAGCCCCCTCCCATCATCATTTTCCCAGATCTTTTGGATGTTTATGAAATGTCTGAATTCCAAGACCATTAAGACGTATTTCAGGATGGAGCAGCTTTCATTAAGAGTATTGAGGCTTTCCAAAAATTGCAGCAGCACTCCATCAGTGGCCAAGCCTCTCCCTGATGCCTGCCTTTCCCTACGCTGTTTTTTGTTTTGTTTGCGCTCGCTCTTCACGCACAAACATGTTGGTGCAGTGTCCATTATTTCCCTACAGCCTCCCTTGAAAGCAATCGACAGACGAATCTACATGCACGTGAGTGCTCTGCCACATACACAGGTCTGGCCTCCTACACCTCAAATCACAAATGCAAATGTGTTTACAGTCATTTTCACCAAAGCACGCTTTGCCATTGCAGACACATGCAGATGAAACCTGGAGAGCCTGGTACAAGGCAAGCGCGTCTGCAGTCACAGGTGACCCGTTTCCCTTCCAAAATGTGAAAACATGAAAGCCCGATGAGTTAAGTGGAGTTAACTGCATTCAAAGGCGAATGTGTGGGGCAGTAGTAAATACCCAGCACATGCTTTTACGCACAAAAGGAGCAAAGGGCTCCATGCTCTGTGCACCCAGTCATTTTACGACAGAGACACAACCGTTTCTCTCATGCATTTATTTTATTCTACTAATAGATTTTAAACACCATATTGCAAGGGTCCCGCTCTGAATCTTGCAGAGGTACAAAATGGTGGATGTATGCTTTTTTTTTTTTTTTTTTTTGCATTATTCATTCCAACTTACGCTCCTATCCGCAGGCTCCCCTCCGTACCCACCAACACAGCCTTCCTGGCCAGACACACATTCCGCACCAGCCTCGCAATAAAGCTCGCTCACACGCACAAATTATGTTACAAACCTGATGTCATGTAGCCCCGTGATGCCTGGGAAATAAAAGCTGGTGGGAAGTGTTTGTGCAGCCGGTAGTCCTTCTCGCTGCGGGACCTCATGCGGTCTGAGGCCCGGTCGGAGAAGTCGGAGCTAGGCCAGGCCCGCCGCAAGGTCGTACTCCGCGTCTTCTTCATCCTGAGGATGCCCGAGCCTAATCCTCCCGGCGCAGCATGGGTCAGGCCTTGCGGCTCACCGGACGGGCGCTGCCTGGCATCAGCCTAGCGCGGGTACCACCGGGCACAACCTGCGCGCATCTCCCCGATACCTCTTCTAGGGCGCCGGCCGCAGGTCCCTTCCTTTTTTTTTTTTTTTCCCCTCGAATGATCCAATTTTACACACGTCCCACAATGCATTACACTTCATTTGCAATCGGTCCGGCTTACAGCTCCAGATTCGCGTGGAGGAAAGGCACGTTATGTGGCTTCTCAGGCAAAAAAAGGGGAGGGGGGGAGGCGATAGGGGGGATGGTGACGAGAGATGTGCAGCGTGGGAGCTCGGGGGTCCCGAACAATGGCGCGATTCAGCCTGGCCGTGCTTAGCCAACTGTGAGCCGCCACACAAAAGGCCCAAACAAATGAGGAAAACCCCGCAGCCGCCGGTTGCGACCCCGACCGCGGCGCGCCCGGCGCTGGGGAGGCAGGCTGCAGCTCCCGGCGCGGCGGGCGGAGCAGCAGCAAGAGGAGGAGGAGAAGGAGGAGGAGGGGGGAAAGGAATAGGCGGAGGAAGGGCCCGCAGGCGCCTCTCCCGGCCCCGGGACCGGCGGAAGCAGCCGCGACCTCCCCGCCGCTGCCACCGCCCCCCTCAGGACCGCGGAGGCGGGTTGGCAGGGAGCGGCCTGCGGTCACCGGCAGGATCGCTCCTCGCCATGGCCGACCCCCACTTCTGTCTGCCTGTCCCTGGGGCTCGACCGCTGCCGAATCCTCGCTAGGGGCGGCCGGAGTCGGGGGCGAGGCCGCCGGGGAGGCTGCTGACCGCCCCGGACGCCTGCCCGGCGCGTCCGCCGCCCGCTCTCCGTCCCGCCTCCGCGCCTAGCGCAGCTGCTGCCGGAGCGCCGGACACAGCGCTGCCGCCCGGGCTCATGCTAGTCCCGGCGCGGCCTGCGGGTCCCGCCGAGCTCCGCGCTCCCCCGTGTGGCACCGACCGGGGCTCGGGCCCCTCGCAGGCACCCGCGTGCAAACCCCGTACGCGATGGGGGGCCCGGCCGCCTCCCGCCCCGCCTCCTTTCCCGTCCCTCCGTCCGTCCTTCCCTCCTGGCGGTGGCTCCTGTGGGGAGCGGCGGGGCCGGACCAGGGGGAGGCAGGCGCCTTGCACCGCCGGGCTCCGGGCACCGCCCGCGGCAGCCAGTGGGGAGGGGGCCACGGCGCGCACCGCCCCGAGCGGCGGGAAAGAGCGGCAGGGCAGGAGGGGCAAGGCGGCGGGGCTGCTGGGACTCCTCTCCACGCCCGGGACAACCTCAGGGCAAACGGATACAGCGGAGGGAAGGAGAGAGGCCCGGGAGGGATCTGTATCCCCGGGCACCCCTGCGCAGAGCCGTCCAGTTCACCCACGCACCCTCCCGCAGTGGCACCACCTTGGCGCCTGAAGGGCCGCCGCTTCCCGGCTTCCCGGCCAGGTGGCCCTGGCCGCTCACTGTGCCCCGCAAGGATACCCAGGAGAGCCGCCCGAGCCGCCTCCCCGCCGGGAGGGAGGATGCCCACCCTCTGACCCCAGCAGTACACGCCTCTGCCCCCAGGGCGCCCTCTTGAACTGGGCCAGGCCAGCAGGAAAGCGGGGTGTCAGGGAAGCGGGGTGTCAGGGAAGTGGGGTGTCAGGGAAGTGGTGAGTCCTGCTCACCACAACTGTCCCAAGGTAGGCGATTCCTACTCCACAACACAGCTCTGAGCAAGTTTGACATCAGGTGGTGCCAGCCAGTGGATGCAATGGCAATGCAGGGTTTGAAAACATTGCCAACAAATTACTTATATTTACATTTTTATAACTGTTTAACCTTTCTTACAGTGGGTTGTGTGACATTTCTAAGAGCATGGAAAATCAGAGGACCATAATTTTGTGAATAGTTGAAAATTTTCAATACTGGTTGAACCAGCAGAAGGATGAACTGAACATCAAAGCAAACAGACCTTGGGACATTTAGCCCTTTGTCACACAGGTTTGGGTTCCTACATCAGCTCCACCACTTCTGCTACTGTAAGCATAACACGTGGCCAAGAAGTTTTAGGGCTTCATTCATAGCCATCCCTCTCACTCAAGTAGAAAGTGAGTGAAACCCAGCAAGAATATTGAAAATTGAAATACTTATGGGGTCCTTTCTCCTTCAGCCTCACCAACCCTCAGGCATTGTGAAAAGCTGTGAGGAACAACTTGTTTCCATTGGTACTTTGTACACTGGCAGCAAAGGGAAAAAGTTAGATGAGCAAAAGAAATGGCCTAAAGCACCTGCAATAAAAATATAAGGTATTTCCCATCATGCAATTTACTCACCTAGCAATTTACTCATCAACCTACACAAGGCTTATAATGGCACACATTTGCACCCTCAGAGCAGAGAAACCATAAGGAGAACTTCTAGAAGTGTTCCAACTTTTCTCACTGAAGGCTGAGGCTGGTTAGCACTACCTAACTAAGCCAAACCTAAAAACCTACCTATTTAAACAGATGTAAAAGCAAATTAAAATCTAGCCAGAGGTGTAAGCTCATTCCACCATCTGAAAGCTAAACTAATGATAGCTGTGTATTTCCAGCTATCAAGAAGCAGTTGAATGTAGCTGGCCAGCTAACCTCAGCCTACGGCTGAACTAAACTCAACCTTTCTCCAAGTACAAACACAGACCTGGATATCAATCTGTTCCATTAAAAAAGACATGAGAACAGAGGCATAATCTGAGACAAGAGACAAATAGGAATAAGCAATGAGGAGGAAAAATGAGGTCAAGAAGTAGAAAGACAGAACAAAGCAGGGTGTGGGGGGAATAAACAAGACCACAGTGATCCTTATGCATAATTATTCCCAACTAAAAATATTTGAGTCTGGTGTCAGAGCTAGTCTGACAAGTATCAAATAAAAAACCAAGGGACAGCTCTGCAATTGTCAGATAAAGCACACATAGCTCCAGTTCTTTTCAAGAAATTCGCTGTGCACTAATGAACCGGTGACAGTGCACAGAAGTCTTTCAAGTAGTTTTAAATGATTTAATTGGTACACTTGCAGGAATTGTCATCAGAGTAATACAGTACATACAATTAACACATGGTGTCTTCTTCTTACCGACTGTAGGAATCAGACTGGTTTGTTGTTTGGGGCACAGCTAGCAGAATAGTTTTACATTGTGTGATAATTTTGAGCTAATAATTTTTTCCTACAACTATGAGGAGTTATTTTCATGTTAAAATGGGGAAGGGGGATAAGAGCAATAAGCAATCCATAAGCAGGGTCAACCTTCCCATTCCAAAGCTGGGGAGATTTTTTTAACAACAATTTTGGAGGCCTCCTCAGTACTGAGTCATTATTTCTGTGGTTGGCTTAAACTTGTATTCTCACAGTTATCTTTTTTTGGTTCCAGTGGGAAGTTTTCTGACATGGTATCTGAAAGAGTTCTTCCCTTTGAAGAGAGGAATTCAGAGCAAGTTTGCTCCTGCTCTTACATTGTTTGAAGTCAAATGTTGTTACTGGGAGGAATCAAATATATAATTAAAAACCAAGTTTAAGTTTTGGCTGTTTTCTTTGGAAATAGAGCTAGAACTGTGAATGTAATTGATTTTTTGCTTGGGTAGCCAAACTGAAATAAAATAATTTTCTTCATATGAACAGAAAGCTAAAATTTGAGGGCTTTGGGGAAAAAAAAAACAAAACCAAAACCAAAAATCCCCTACTAAACCCATGCTTTATTCTTAGACCTTTTAAATTACTTTTTTTTTTTTAATAAAAGAAAATAAATGTCTGGATTCATATGGACATGTTTGAGCAGGATAAGGAAAGAAGAATTCCCAACTACAGATGGTTTCCCTGCTTGCTGAACAGCAGTGCAGTTCCTTTGTATGCTGTTCAATCCAACTGTTCCAACAGGGGTGAGAAGGACAATAATTTTCTTTGGCTCAAAATGTTGTGAAATTCTGCTTTAATTTACAAATATTTTTGCCTACCTGTGACACATTGGTCAAGTCTTGCCTAACTGTAAAAAGAAATATGGAAATAATCTGATGGAGTTTGCTGGGAATAAGGGCAAATACTACTTCAAGCAGGAATAGAACTGATGGGAAACTGATCACTTGCTATTGGTGATGAAAAGGGGATAGTTTCAAAGCCTTTTGAAGGAAGTTTCATTTTTTGGTATTCATTCCCAGCTTTTTTTTCTTTCTTTCTTTCTTTCAACTAAGGAAAAGCTTTGATTCAGAAGCTTTTTGTTCAAAATCAGATAAAACATTTATTTTTATAATTTCGTATGTAAAGTCCAACAGGTACCGTCTCTCTTGAATTACTAGAGGGAGAGGTGAGGCTTGGATGAATAGCATGTAGACATCTTGGGAAAAAAAAACTGAGCTAAACCAAAAATAGGCATCCTGCCTCCCTTTTAACCTAACAATTCCTTATCAGAAATTGGCAACACAGTATTAGTAATTTCAGAGGCACTGGTTTAACATTATGAACTTCAAAAAAGAGGCTTAAGTGCATGTAAGAAGACATTGCAAAGGATTCTTATGTGTTCAAGATTTCAATCACAACCCTGCTTCAGGCCAAATTCATAGGGAGCCTGAAGGCTTTTGTAGAAGCAATTAAAAATCTTAGCTTCTGAAAACCTTCTGTTTTATCTTTTTAAAGGTGAGAGAACAAATATTACTGAGATCTATTGCATTTAATCTTCATAAACAATCACTTATGAGTTGTTAAGCAGATCTGTTCCCATTTCATGGATGGAAAATGGCAAAAAGAAAAGGACATAACTGGCCTAGAAGAGGGGAAAAATCTGTGGAAAATACACTGTTAAAACTCAAGGGCCCCAGCTTCCATTTCAAAGGCTCATCTTTCCTCAATTAAAACATAATAATTAAGTAGCAGAGTACAATATGGTGAGCTGATGCATATATTTCTCTGCATGTGTGCCTGTGCACGTGTGCATACAGAGTAATTGCTCTCATGTAGTGTGGTATTTTAAGTTTCAGTAAGGGCTACTTCTTGATGTTTCCATACAGGAGAGGAGAAGGCTTCAGTAGCAGTGTGTTGGTTGTTGCCACCTCAGCTTGACTGGCTTGGGGACTGCCTGCAGGAGGTTTTCAAATTAAATAAGCATGCAATCCAAACACTAAAATAAAAAAGGCAAATAATAGGACCTGCAAGGAGGAAAGCAATTTTCCTCTTCAATAAGACAAGCCACACCTCTAAAATCATAATCTCTCAAGCTATGCATTCAAAGCCGGCGCTTCTCCCTTACCCTGTCACTACCTTGCCTGTTGCACATTTGCTTCATCACTGTCAGCAGAGATGGTGCATGACAAGCACCCAACACCACCAGAAGATCTGGTGCTGTTGAGATGCCAAGTGCTCAGCACAAAGCCTTGTGGCTTTGCTCTCTCCACATCCACGATAAGGGTCGTTTTCCAGTCCCCATCTTCAGAAACAAGAACAATGGATAGTGTTGGTGTTACCAGGACACAGGGAAGACCTTGCCCTCGCAGTTACTAGCAGCCAGGAAAACTGGTAGCAGAGGGTTATTTTGTGGCCTATAAAAATAGAGACATCAAATTCTCTAACTTGTAAAAAGGTGGAGACAGGATGCCACAAGATGCTGGGAAGGAAATGGAAGGACTGTGAAAGTGGGAGAAGGAGAGCAGAAAGGAATAAAGAGAAAATAAAGAGGGGTAAAAAGCCTGTAGCACAAGCAATTGAAAAGCAGAAGAGAGGGAAGAAAAGTCGAGTGTGAGAAGAGCTGGAAAAAAATGTAATTAAGAACTGGGGAAAACCACCAAACTCAGGTATAACACCCCAGGCCTTGGCAATATATATTTTTATTAGATCTACAGCTCTGCATAACAGCGTTCCTGAGAAAATATATTACCTGCATTTCTATATTAATAAATCCATAGCAGGGGAAAACTGTCCGCTGCAGAAACTCACCATTTTCATGCATGGATTCTTTGTATTAACAAATAAGCAGAACTCAGACTCTAGAAAAGATGGTTTTGTGCAGTCCCTTTCTGGTAAAGGACGTCTGGCAACAGGCCACAACTGTTCTTGGCTGCAGGAAGCACAAGTTTTCCTTTCCATGTCTTTGTAATCAGATATACTGGCAAGATCAAACCAGAAAAGTCATGGAGCAGCACTTCCTTTTTCATAGCAGCCCTTAGACTTCTGACACCAACACCATTAGTTTGTCAACTCTCACTAGTACTTTTTGCTACTCAGATATGCAAGAGAAGCCAAATATTTGTAATCTGTGCTTGTAGCCTAGGTCACAAAATAAGGCAGTCTCTCTTAATGGAGTTACTGGCGAGGAAGAAGCGGGCCTTGCTCAGATAACCCTCTTTCCTTGGAGAGAGCACTTGAGAAACTCCACCAAAATGAGAAAGAAAGAAATCACAAGGTCAAACGTACAAGTGGAAAACTTTCCAAATATGAAAAAACGGAAAAAGTTTTAGAGCTTATCACAAGCAATTCTTCAGTCTTACTCCAGAACGCTATCAGGTTGTATTATACTATAGTTGTAATCCTGGCTTAATTACCGCGCCTCTTAAGCCCGTTTTGGATCATATTTCTCTCACTGCTATGCTTTGGGAATGTGTGATGACAGGAATGCAGCACTGCTGCTGCACACATGCTGTAGCTCACCCGTTCATTTTTCTGTATGCTCGCTTATGCTCTGTGGTATTTATTTTATCTTGCATGACTTTTAAGAAAAACCTGCCTCCATTATGAGAATAAAGGCTCCCCTGTTTTTTGGTTTTTTTTTATGCCTGACCTTCTGATTGAATCTGTGGTTCCTCTGCACAGAAGATAATTGAGGCAGAAGGGTTTTACATCTGGATACCCGAGACTACCTAAAAATGTACCAGCGTACCAAAAGCACTGGCTGTAGGATACAACCCTCACCACGTTCTTCCTCTCCTGTTATCACTGACTCAAAGTGGGTTTGTTAAAAGGGATGGAAGCTGGTCTTGTAACTCCTCAGTGTACAAAACTAACTGGAAAGGGAGGCAAGCTGTGAATCCTGCGCAGATTTTTACACAGTCAAGCATTTATTAAATCCCTCACATATAATAGAATTCAAAAACTCAGAGAAGTGGAGTTACAGCAACTCGATTCATTCACTAGCTGTTCTTTCAAAGGATATGGTAGTAAAAGATGTGCCAAAAATGTTGGCCTCAACTTTCCTGGTTTCCACTGGTGTCACATATCATTAGTACCCTGGTATTTATGTAACATACTGATATATGGGAGCCAGCTGTACTCCAAGTTGGAAAGACAGCCTATCCTGCTTTGGGAGTTGAAAAAAATAGAGATAAAGCCTACCAGCAGTAAAAGCCATTACAGATTATGTTTCTAAAGACTAAATCACACATCTCTGCAGCTCTTCCCATTCCTCCATAGAGCCTATGTTCCTGTTTTTTGCTCATGTAAAACCTCACGAGACTGCAAAGACAGCACCAAGCACGAGCAGGCCTTGCACTCTGGTGAAGCTCCTGGGTACTACAGCAACAGAAACAACAAGCAGATTCTGCATGTCAGGTACCTACCTTTAAAGGAAAATTCCATTGAGAAAGAAAAGAAGACCTTGGTTCTAGCAAGTGGGCACTATTTTTCATGTTGCATGGCTATTATTTATCACTATATTACTTTTAAATTCTAAATTCTTGCCTAGAAGAATTACTCGCCATACACAAACTGAAACAAGCACCACAGGCACGTTTGTGAAGGGGACAATGAACATATTTGATGGGCAAAGAAACCTAAGCAGCATTCCAGGGGAACTAAATCCCAGCAGCTGCTGTAACTCCACACAGCATTTGCTGAACAACCCAGTACTAAGCTCCCTCTCAAGATTCTTGCTTATGCAGCTGTACAATACAGGGAGTATATATTATGGATGTATATATACATATAGCATGTATAATAGGCAGAGATCTTAAAAACCCTAAAAAAAATTGGAAGGCCTTAAAATAGTCTACTCCACCCTTCGTAAACAATCTCCTGTCATGAATTTACTTCAAAACGTGCAAAATGTTATGCCTATATTAAATAGGCTTTCAAAATAGTGGTTCAGCACTTAAAATGTATGGTTCCCATCCATCAGTCTGAAAACAATGCAAGCAAGAGACAAATCCAAGAGTGAAAGATCACTGATTCATCACCTCACAGAAAAGTAATTAAATTACTTCTTGGATATTTTCTTATAGTCTTAGGTTCAGAGGCTGTCTCTCATTGGCATATGGCAGTATTTGGGCAGGGAAAAACTCTAGAAAGGAGTCATAAACACAGGCAGAAATCAGGTGACTCAGCACACACCTGACCCAAAAGCTGCTTTAAAATCAATGCAAAAATCATGCTGTCTGGACCAGACCCCAGTACTGCTGGGGGTCTGGAGCTTCTCAGTTCTCTTCTGATGCCCCAGTAGCACCCATCAGAAGGAAGGCTCCACTCCTGGGACAGCTGCCCTGACTGTTCCTGCTTAGCACAACTTGTTGCCACCCTCTGCTTCACTCTTGAAGCTCCAACAGTACCCACCTGTGTGCACCCAGAGACAATTTCCCATTGCCCTGTTCAGATGAATGTTTATGCAGGCACCACTTGCACTTGCCTCTCTGTAGTAGCTGTTCTGAACATTTCTCCTGAGTGCAGAGATTTTTGTATTCTAGTAGAGGAACAAGAAAAAACATTTTATAGCACTGACTTCTCCCATCACCTTCTAAGAAAGTTAAATTCTTCAAATAGGGACTAGTCCAACAAAATAATTTTTGCCTTTCTAAGTGGCACCCTACAGAACAGTGCAATCTGTTAAAGCAAATGTAAACCACAGGGAGCTCTACTACTTAATCTTCTATATTATTGGGTGGCTGTCAGTTGCTTTAATTTATTTATTTGTTTGTTTTAAAATATGAAGAGGGGCTTAAATCCAGCAGAGTACTGTTACCTGCCAGATCTTCTAAAGGTCTATGCAAGATCTTTAACTCCGTGGAGCTAAGCAGAAGGGTGCAGCACCCAAAGCCTCCCTTGATTAAATACTTCTAACATAACACTCGAGTGTCATACTGAATACAAGGCTGTTTTCTGGTGTGAATCTTTCAACTTACAACTTCAGAGTCAAGGCTGAGAACAAATGAAACATGTAGATGATATGAAGAAAAACATCCCTTATTACAATGGAATATCATAGCAATAAACAAATTGAAATAATGAAATAAAGAAAAGTAAGCTAAAATCAAATTAGAAAGAGAAAGAAAAAGTCTCCACTCTAGTTCTGGAAAGCATACTCCTCACTCACAACACAAGAGCATTTACAGTCTTTAAAGAATGTGAATTGCATTGGCGTAGGATGAGGTTCCTTTCAAACTGCTTTTCATATTATATTACATTTTTGTGAGGCATAGAGAACCACTTATACTTAGTATTTCTGGAAATTGAAAAAGATCTTCCCCAAAAGAAGCGAATATCTTAAGTGAGGCAATTTACATGAAAGTGAAATTTCTTAGCAGTAGAATTCTGTTGGAAAGAATCACGTACACAGGGAAGAGCTAGAAAGTCTTTAGTGTTCATTAAAACTGATCACTATTGAGCTGAACTCAGTATTTCACAAGCCAAATGTGGTAAATCTTACTAGGCACAGTGCTCGATCTCAGGAACTTTCGCAAGGAGTCACCATGTTTCCATATATGAAATTTCAAGTGCTCTTTACCCCCAGCTCTTCCAGGAATGAAAGATACTCAGGACAAATATTTCTTAGGTTCTAATAGAAAGTAAAAGAAACTCTATATGAAAGTGCTCAGCAACTGGCCTTTCATTCTTTTCTTGTTGGATTGTTTGGCCACCTTTCCAACTCCCAGTGTAAAACAACCAGGAAATCTGCCTTCACAACTGGCAGATTTTGGATTTGTCAGAGCATGATACTAGTGTCAGTTTGGTTTTTTCTCTTCCTTCCTCTCCAAAGATGGATCTTAATATTTTCCCAGCTGATGGAACCAAAGCAAAATAAACACAGACATTCAGGAGTGAAACAATGATAGACTATCTGAGAAGGCATTTAAGTGCCCTCAGTCGTTCAAGAAGTAAAAAGTTATAAAAACAACTACTTCTTTTTATTGCCCACATCCCCATACCATTGCTGTGGTACTTAAGAAACCACAAACCCTATGGATTTCTACCCACCACATAGTAATTACTGAAATAACAAAGAATTGGGAAAAAATATTTCCAAAGGCTGATGCTATTACTGAGCTGCCAATGAAAAAACGCCCACTAACACCCCTTAAGTCTATCCTCCTGCACTCCTAATCTGAAGACAAAAGGTTGGGTTTAAACGCCCACCCCCCCACAGCCCAGATTAAAACCGCCTGCAGTTTTCAGCTTGGGGCCAGGGGGACAATAGTTTAAATCCTTGGCTACTGCCTTCATGAAGACACAGCTTGCAGACAGTCCCTCAAAGTTCTTTGAAATGTTAAATACAAAGCAGGAGGAGGTCATAAAGGAAATATTCCTTCTAAAAGGAATGGATATCATATGCAGGCTTTTCAAATACATTTTGCAGTTCCTTTGCCTTCAGCCACCATATTCCCAATTCTGCATTGTCTCAACCTTTTCAAATAAAATCCATCAATGAAGCGTAACACACAAATTTGTGCTGTAAACAGCTGCCAATATATGCATGTGTTACCTTTTAGCTCTCATAAATCTCTCCAATGTATATTGTATCCTATTTCTTATCTGGAAAGACTAATTATTTAACTAATAAAGGTTGCTACAGCAATTATAAAAAACCCAGCCACTTTATTGCATAATCTGCTGTAGCATCTGCCCAATTATTTCCATAGAAGCCGGTGTGGTTCCCTGCTGCACTGGAAATCCAGTTATCCTTCTGCCAAGAACCTCCCAGTGCATACAAAAGGAACAGGGATTCTGAGACCTGTTTTATCTCCTTATCCCATAAACTAACAAGCCTTTTCTCTGCTGCAATTTTTCTCAACAAATACAGGTAATCACGTAGGAGGATGGGATTTTCAAGATAGGTTAAAAAAAAATCATCAGTTTAGCATGCCAGCTTTACTATGAAGTACTGTCTGCTGAAACTATGATATAGTTGTTTGCAGACTTAAGGAACCAGGCAAATTACAACGGCGCCCTGCCACTGCAACAGGACTATGCTGGAAGTTACAAGTTTTGTTCTTCAAAACTGGAGGTAGGTGGTCAAGTTTTCCTGTTCAATTTTCCCCTGGAGGTAACAGGGTGCTATGAGTTTTACTTCTGGCCCCTGCCCCACCCTCAGCACTCACTGCCTCTCCTTCCTTATTTCAGTATCTTAAAATGAACAAAAAATGAGGCGTACATTAATTGTTCAGAATTTATATCTGATTTGCTGATCCTGTAAGGTCTTCCAAGCCCAGCTCATACTAGATTCTGGCTAGATGATATACCAGACATGCAGAGAAATGTCCCTGTCCAGATTTACAGATTGTATAGCTGACAAGGAACATAACTGGTTGCCACAGTGGTGTCCACAGCCTGAGGACCCTTTGGACTTCAGTCTCGTGAAAGGTAACAAGAGTTAAAACCTCCTTTAGTCAGATGAAGTGGTTAAAGGAAACATGCACTCCAGCCAGCAGCAAATGCACGGTTAAATCACTGGGGCTCTTGAAGAACAAAGATATGGCAGTTTGAAGTTATTCAAGCTGTTTAATGTTGGGTTATTTGCAAATTAGTGTAGCCTATCTCACAGAAACTGCCATTGCTGTGACTATGTGCACATTTTTTGCATGACAAGCAGCTGTCCTCTGCTTCTAGATGTTAAGTATATTAATCTGGTATCTTCACAGGAGGGAAAGCCTGATCACCAAAATGTTCCAGCTACCAGAAAGGACTGAAAGGTTATAGCAAGCTCAGGAACATCACATGCTTTTGGCAAGGTGCGATGGAGGAGGATGAAAGGCAAAGGAGAGTAAGTACAAGACTTATTGTTCCTTGATGATTAAACAAGCACAGAAACTCTGATTACAGATCACAGACATCTTTTGTAATGTGCCAAACTAGCACACGGAAGAAGATCCTTTGTTAATTCTGTCCCCAAGGCAGCATTGGCTCTAGGCCCTGCTCTAGGCCAGTGAAGTCCACTAGAGAACAGGCACTGCTGGGCACAGCCCTGGCAGACAAAAACTCTCCCCATATTCAATCCTCACTCTTCATGGCAGGAATCAGTGCAAGATACACAGTGATCTCTGCCTGTTTGTTGGACTCCTCACCCCTATAAAACAAGCAAGAACAAACTTCGGGTTGTTGTAACCAGCACCTGGCCTTCAGCTAAGCATGCAGCTAAAAAGTGTCCCTAGAGGAACCCTGGTATGTAGGTAGTTTACTGTTAAGAGATCAGATCCTAGGAGTCAGAAGCAATGATTCACACTGATCAGGCTTGCTTTGACTCACAGTGCTGGCAATATCATCTAGACAGTCAGCCTGGTTTGTTCAAGACAAAAAAAGTCAAAAGGAAACAAATTTATTAGTAGTTGCCATCCTCAACTAAAGTAACCAACCACCAATTATTTGAAAAAGAATGTTGATAATGTAATATTAATTATTTTTATTAATCACCTATTTCCAATGAGTAAGATTTGGCAATTTTAATGGGACATATACGACTAACATTATGAAAGTCATATTTTTATACCTGTGTGATAAAACTCACTTAATTATTTAGTTCTACTTGTTTCAGTGTAACCTGCTAGAAGTTTTCAACACATTTCATTTTTTCCTTATTTAAAGAAAAGAAAAAAACCCACACCACAAACAACAAACCAAACTACTAAGTACACAAGGGCAATACTGCAGATTTCTCTTTTAACATGTTGAGATGTTGAGCAGTCCACTTCAAAAGTGGTAAGATCTTGATTTGGAGAGTGTCTGAACAGATTCCTATTTATTTGTACCATTTCAGAAAACTGCATTCTCCCTGATTGTTACACCTTGAAAATCAATGCAGAGCCTGGCAATTTCAGAACAAACAGACAAGACAGAAGACATGGCTTAGACACACAATTTTACTGTATCTATCTTCTAATAACAATCTTCTACCATTCCTGGAACAATTAGGAAGGAAATTTGAGCCTTCTAACTCATAAAATAATGTTGAAGAAAAGAGACCTGAGCTTACCAGCTGTGAGAAAATCCAGTGGTCAAAAATAAGAATATTTTCAGAAAACATTTGGACTATCTTTTCCTACACAACTTTAATAAAAAGAACTGCACGAGTCCTTTTCAAAACAGGATGTGTAGCTTTAGAACCAGTTATGGAGATGTATCCAGCAATGTGAATACAAATTACTACAGTTACCAAAAGCAGGAACATCTACCAAGCGATGAAGGCAAGTTACCAGGTACTGAATGCTCCTAAGTAAATTTAATTATGTTCACCCATGTTTGAACCTATTTCTCTATAAGCTAGGGTTCCACATTTGCTGAAAAGGGTAATTACTGGATTTGTATTAAAAACGAATAATTCCTGTAACAAAACAGTTATTCTGACAAACTGGAGAAATCATGTGCATAATTCATGTATGAGTTCGTGGCTTGCTTAGTTTTTTAGAAGTCAGCTTTTTCTTAGATATCATTATTTTGATGGTCAGAAATGAAACATAATCACCAATCATTCCCAAGGATGACTGTGACAACTGGGTTTTCTGAAGATGGCAAGCTGAAGCTATGGTAAATTTTGTATCGGAGAAGCAGGCGAGGAAAACAATGTTGCAGAGCAGAGAGAAGCAGATGGCCAGTGAGTTATCACTGTCGGTCTGATGACTTATGTGGGCTGAACTTGTTTATTTACTTACTTATTTGCAAAAAAAAAAAAAAAAAACCAAAAAAACCCAAAACTTTCTTTATGATAGTGGCAACTATATTATATATTATGTCTCTATTATACACACAGTACATAGCTCTACCTACACACAACATGAAGGGATCAAGTATGCACCATCAGATTACCTTGTGTCCTCCTACAATGACAAAAGACACAGTTGATCCTTCCTAGGGCTACAAAGTTAAGCGACTTTTTATGTCTAACACCACAGCTCAAGAAGGGGTTAAAAGAGGATCACACCTGCCCAATGGCTTGAAGACAGGACAGAAGCAGCTTAGGTCCTCCAGGGCAGGGAATCAAGCCTGTTGTTACTGGATGTACCCTTTACCCTAAGAACTGCTACCTCTGCCTCTTTGCTCCCCCCTGTGGATGCAGCCCCTGTGCTAACCCTGCATAATGCATGATGAAACCTCCATCATAGGGTCAGGAAGCAAAAAGGAAATGTCAGTGAGCCCTGTCACATGAACTGCTCTGGAAAATACAGATTCTTCTTAGATCATCTCACTCTTTAGGATTGTTCTCATTATCTTCCGTTTAATTGTTCTCATTATTTTCTGGGCATAGAAAAATAATGCAGATGTTCTAGAAAGAAAGGTCACTGTGTGATGATCTAAACCCACCCCCCCAAAATCACCAGAAAGCATTTTCTGTCTGCAGTTACAGTAATGCTACAGTTAACAATCAGCCTTACAATTACAAAGGCTATTGGCGACCATCCTCTAGCATGTTTCTTCTGGGCAATGATTTTTTACAGTATTTTCCCACTAGCAAAAAATTCACTGTCTTCTTGTACTGCAACTAAAGTGAGTAAAGGATTAAAAACAATCAGTATAATTTTGC
The DNA here is from genome assembly GCF_036169615.1 of Heliangelus exortis. NCBI lineage: Eukaryota > Metazoa > Chordata > Aves > Apodiformes > Trochilidae > Heliangelus > Heliangelus exortis. The sequence continues at coordinate 21,413,919 of NC_092425.1, read as the reverse complement.
ATACCAGCAAGAGTCCTGAAAGTTGGGCAAGCAGGCAAGCAATTTTTTTGTAGATTCTTTGAATTAACAGGATGTAAGTGTGATGCATCAGTGCCCTCACAGACCAGTATGTGCTGAACAGCCCCCCACAGGATGACTGCAGGGATCAGTCATTCATGGATCAGATCCTCATTACATTCACAAGTGTTTTACCATAGGGATGGACAGGGGAGCTTCTCTGAATAAACTACTGAGGTCCAAACAACTACTCTTGCCATGACTACCCCCACACTCCTAAGGACTCTACTGGGGCCATGGGTAGAGCAGATCCAGAGACTGAAGCCCAAAAGACTGAAGCAGGTACGGCGTGGGAAAGCAGAGCTCTGAGCAGGAACGCTCACAGCTGACCCATCCACATACGGTGCCAGGCAGCCTGGCACTGTCCCTGGTGCAGCATCTGAGCCTTTGTGCCAGTGTAGAGATGTCTGCCCCCATCCCTCCACCCACTCCATGGTGTAGGAAGTGTTACACAGACAGACTCATGAACACCATCTGCTTTACTGTCGCGTTTGACTCCCTCCCTCCCCCCGGTGTGTAACAGCCTGAGGTGGTCTAAGAGCGCTAATACAATCGTACATTTTCCATTTATATATGTCATGAAGAAAAAGTCAAAACATACTTTTTATCTCCCACAGCACTGCTCCTAGATTTATAACTGGATCTGCTAGCACTGTTTCTCTAAAAGAAAAAAAAAATATTCTGTGGGAGTACAAACTAGGGAACTCGAAGAAACTCTTATTTCAGTAAAAATTAACAGGTATAAATATGCATAATACTGACATCTGTACAGGAACGTCAAGTCTACAGAGGAAACAACTTTCTTTTCTTGGCATCTTAATTCATTCTACTATGAAGAAAGGAAAAATAAATTTCATACATTAATGCAAATACAATAAAGCTTCAATCCAGACCAGGGGAAAACCCCTTCTTTCTAAATATGTGAAATCACTACCCATCTTTTTCCTACTCACATCCCCATTTTAAAATTAAAGAGAGGAAAAAAGAATTTCCAGCTACTTGGGTTGTCAAGTCAGAGGGGTTTATTAATCCCACATAACAGTGTGGTCTATTAACTATAGAATATATTACAGTATTTCTGTAGTTTGGAATACTAGTAACTGAACTAACCTCCCAGCACTCTGGGAGATAAAACAGCTAGTTAGACAGAGGTACAAACCTAATACTCTCCATTTTTAAAGGCTGTCCAGTGACTTCACTTGCCTCATCTTTCATAGTGAAGAGGATATTGGGTTTTAATTTGTTTCTCACAGAAGCCCAATGTCCCACAAACACATCTGTTTGGTTCTTACTGGGTTTCAGCATCTCAGGGGGAAATAAATAAATAAATAAATAAATAAATAAATAAATAAATACATCAGTTCCTAGCAAGCTCCAACTGAGTCCTAAAAGGAGAGAACACTCCATTGCATGGCTTGCTCTCCAGGGCATCCCTGGAGCTTGCCCAGCATCATGCAGGGAGCAGAGTTAGAAACAACACGTGCACCTCTGAGTGCCAACCCTGCATCCTAACAAGAGATCAAAAAGATGTTCCTTATGCACGTATTATCCGTGGGCCATTTGTCAGCTTTCCCTGAACTGACAAGCATAGATGAAAAGACAGGGCAGCTTTTGAGACACACAGATACGAACTATGCCTATCTTTCATTTATCTTTAACACTAAACTATCAGTACAATGTCCCCTGAAAAAAAAATTAAAAGGGTTTTAATTTTTTGCTCAGCTTTACGATAAAACAGTTTAGTTTGACACAGGGAAGAATAGCATAGGAAAAAAAGGAATGTACTTTTAATGCAGCGGTGATTTAAGGTAGGAAGAAGAACAGAGACTGCTCAGAGGGCTCATTACCACACCAAAACCTTTTACCTGTAAGAGGAAGCCCCACCAGCCTCAGGCTCATGTTGCAGTCAGCTTACATCTGAAAACTTCTGCCCCACCTCAGCCCAGTTCCCAGCGAGCATGCCTGCATGCCTCTGGACCATCCCACCAGCACTTTCTCAGAAAGTGCTTAGAGCTAGAAAGAGGGGGAAAGCAGGAGGATCTAAAATACTGATGTTTATCTGAAAACATATACTCAAATAAGCAAAAAGGCCAACTCCAAGCAAAGGTGTTGTTTCTGATTCTTGTAAGACACAGAAATTGCCGAGCTGAGAAAAATACTAAACTGTTAAATGAAACACAAAAGGATAATATAGTTTAACACTTACTGAGTATTTGCATGTGGACAGGACTGGCTTGTTTGGGATGATTAAAGCACTGTAGATCAAACCCCAGAGCATGCACTTCTGAGCACTCTGCCAAGCCTAGGCAGGCCTGCTGGCAGCAGCAAAACCCAGCCAAGGGAAAAGCTGGTTCTCCAGAGGCTGGCAAAAATACAGCAAGCACTACCACACTAGAAGCCAGTGCCTGCATGCTCCGGGCGTCCACAGCATCTTGGTCCCTCTCTGGCATTTCCTCACCCTGCTCTGCTCCTGGCTCTCCATGGCAGACATAGGGAAGATGAGCCCTGTTTGGGCTGGTGCACCTCATCTTCCTGCACAAAGCCCTGCATGAGCCACAGCTGCGATGAGATGGGACTCCCCCTGCTCAGGTAAACTCGTTGGTGCAGGATTAGGAAGATTACACTGAGACTAAATGAAAGACTCCCTTCAAAGACACCGAGCCATGCCTTTGATGCTGGCAATACACTGCTGCATGGAGATGCAGCAAGTGTGGGACGTGCAGTCCTAATTGCTTCCCAAGGACTGGCTGCTTTTCTGCTAGAAGACAGGACTAGACTTGTTCCTCTGGCCATAGGACTTCTGCTATGAAAGCGCATTAATTGAGACCAGAATTGTACATTTTCATTGTTTGAATAGTTGATAGCATTTGTAACCTGCTCAAGTACCTTGACTCTCAGGATAAGACATTAAAGAAAGCAACTATTCAACTTACTATTCTAACGTTCTGGAAACTGGAGATCGATTAGTGAAACTGACAGAAACAGGAGGTCAGGGGGAGGAAATATTAATATTGCAGTTATTCAGTTCATGTCATTTCAGTAAGCTATTCAACAAAAAAATATGAGAAGGTAGCATTTGAAAACATTTAGAGAAACACATTCTTAAATGAGGCTTGAAAGCCATCTGAATAAATACCACAGAAATCTTCCAGAGGCGTGGGTTTATAACTATGACTTACATTCTGATAGCCAAGCAATGAATGCAGTTTGTCAGGTACCTAAAACTGCTTTACATTCATGATTCATTTCCTCAAGAACTGCTTTCAACAGCTTCAGTTTTTTTTAATTTGAACCATAAGACTATTAAAATATAAGAACCCAGTAATCCCCAAAACGCATCTTGCCCAGTATTCAACCTCCTAAAGAGGCCAGCAGTGTGCAGCCAGGGAGAATAAGGCAGCATTCATACCTCCACCTAATATACTATCTGTTTCACCGTATTTTGGGCTCAAGGGATTTGACTCTTCTAACAAGTAGTCTCCATGAGACCTCTAAGCCAAAGGCTTGTCCAGTCTCCCCATCAGCCTACATAAACTTCTTGCACCCACAGAATTGTCCAGCTGGAAGTCCTGCAGATTATTCCTTCTGCCATGAAGAACCACCTCCTCTTTCTTCTGAACCTAGTTCCCTTCACTCCTATTTTCCCCCAAAATTATTTTGGCCATGACAAGCAGTACCTGGGATCAGCAACAACTTGAAAGTGCATCACATGATGCATTAGAGCTAGAAGCTGAAGCCACATGGCATTGCACCTTATGATTGTTGTCGTTATCATATTAGCACAGATTAATACAATTCATTGACTTTGCCTGATTTGATGAGTTAGTGGCTACTTAGTACTTCAGACAGCTTTACTTTTTGAGGATAGCATCGCTTTTAATATAAAAAGAACTCAGTAGTGGCTTTATTGAATACTGGAACTTATAACCAAGGGTGACAAAGGCTGACCACAATATCTTCCTTCTTCAGAGAACAGCTCACCTCTTCATTAATTCCCATGAAGAATGTTTTTATCCCTCATGCACTACATTGAAATATCGTGCATCCTTGCCTTATTTTAACTTATTTTTGAACCAGGTATGTTGAATGTACTCTAGAGATGGTAGTGATATAAACTCCTTCTTAGTGTAGGGTTATAAAATATGTAATTAACATACTTTTTATATCAGATACCTTCCAGAAAAGTTATTTTAGATAACTTTTCTATTGAAATGTGGTTATAGCATCATGCAAAATATCCTGCCTGTAGAAATCATCAAATAGGTCTGTCTCAAATCTTAAAGTAGTAGCTCTAGGTTGGCAAGTTCTTCAAACTCTAACCCTGTGTTTCTAGGAGTTCACCTACATCATGATTGAAGGATAAAAGATCTGTCTACGTGTTCCCCAGTTTCATCTCTATTGTGCCTCAAAACTTAAGTCATAGTAACAGGAATGACTGCAGATGAACCAAGAACATTAGTATAACATTATTTTTTTTTTCAAAACATGTAAAATCACTAACAGACTGCCCTTGGATGAGCCATCTCTAGATTTTATGAAGACACACAAGAAAGAATCTGACAAAGGCACTCAAAATACTAGATGTTAACTGAGACACACAAGAGCTATTCTTAAGGCAGCTCTCTGGGAAGTGAAGGAAAAAAACCGCAGAATTTTGCTGTACTGTAAAAACTAAAGCACCATGTGGTGCCCTCTGCTGCATTCAGAGGTAATAGGCAAAGCATCACTGAACAATGACATCATTTGATATTAAACAGCACAATATGTTCTATGTATGACAAATATTTATTTCCTTAATTATTCTTGTTTTCTAAAAATACTAATAAATTATGCAAACATCTTCAGTAGCAGCTTAGAGCAGATTTTTTTACACTCTCTTCCCATCTAGTATCCTGTGTTCTGTCTGTGAGCAAGCTGTCAGCTTGCCTCCCACATCTACACAGTGGGAAATTCATACTGAGAGCGAGCTGAGATGCTGGGCAGCTGGGTGGGGGGAGTTGCAGCACCCTCAGCACTACATTTAATCACAAGGCACTTCTGGTGGCTAAACAGCTCAGTGGGACGTGGTCTACACACTGCTCTTGCTGCTCCTTCTGCACTCAAATGAGCTGGAAGTGTCTATCTCCCCATACTCTCAGCTAAAAGAAACAAAGCTAAGACAAACAAACATACGGGAAGGTCAAACCTCTGATGTAGTTTTCAACTTCTAAGTGCATGTGCATTAATACTCTATAAAAGGTCCTTCGTGTGCAACATGAAAGAGGTAAACGCAGACTGGAGGAACTGTGAGCCTGAAGAGGATTTACTGATTGTCAGACAGTACTGAGGAAGTCTCCTAATGTGGAATACAAATATTTAATCTGATTCTCAAATCTTATCTGCTGCCTTTAAGAAGATTAGCAGAAATTCTCTTGCAGCAGACTATGAATTCTGATCCATTTCATGAACCAGGAATATTTTCAAGAAGCAAGGCTTGTGCATTTTAACTAGTTTATTAGCATTCTACTCAAATTCAACAAAGTTGATCAAGATTAAAACCTGTTCAAGGAAGTTAGGTCATTAAAAATCATTACTTGCATGCATATGTGATGCATGTCACACACAGGAACGAATATGTGAAGTATCTTCCCTTTCATGAGACATGAAACATTGAAAGTCTCCACACTGTTCTTGAACAAAAAGCTGACACGAAGATGTTATGGCTGAAAAGTTATTTCAGGGGGAAAAAAAAAAAAGTTTCCTCAAACTGAGAATGTCTGCTCTAGCCTGGAATGAAAGGAGATATCCTAGAAAAAAGGGAAGAATTCATACATATGTCCTTTTTTCTTTCATGGACTGACTAAAAGGCAGACAGCTAATATCATCACTGTGTTTGGTTCTGCCCTATGAATCCACGCAATTGGCCAAGTTTCAAACTTCTCCTTCGCTTTTCCTTTTAAATAAGGTGGCAAGGAAGGGGAAGTACAGCCAGCTGGCTTGCTGCAGTCAGCTTCCCTCCTCCAGAGGAAAGAAAGGCAGCCGTACTTCCCATTTCTTAAATTTCTGCCCAAAAGCTAGGCTGGCAATGTGCCTAATAGCCCAGTCCTAAGTTTTCCCTATGTTCATTCCTAGAAACCTGTGGGTTCCAGTAGGTTCTATCTGAAGTAAGAAGCTTATGGCGGGCTCTGCAGTGGAGGAGGGCAAAGACCTCTGTCATCTCTCCTTCCTCCTGATGATCCAAAGTGAGTTGAGCTGACTGGGGCTCTGCTTCATGGTCAAAAGCCACCCCAGCTGGCTGGTCCTGCAGCCCTGCTGAATGCACAGAAGCTCTGATGGGGCACAGGAATAACACAATGATGATGACAAATACCCATTTTAAAGCAGGGCTGAGGAGCATCACATGTCAGGCAACCCTCAAGCATTTGGCAGGTCTGTGTTGGCTGCTTGAATTCAGCCTGTTCCTGTCTAAAAGGAAGTAATCTGCATTTCAGCACTAAGCAGAGCTTCAGCTAGAAGCAGTCAGCATGATGGAATCAACCCAGCAGCATATATGCTGACACTCCTGCTTTTTTCTCAACAGTCAATTCACAGTGAAGCTACCAGGCATTAACTGAACGTTATCTCTGTGCTATTAGCCCCAGGGCTTTTACCTGAGATGTAAAATATGTCAAATAACTTTGGATTTGTCATGAGTAAAGAGTATGCACACAGTTGGAAAACCTCACTTAACTCAATTTGAGCCTTTAATCTAGACAAGACCTTGATCTAAGGGCAACCCACATCAGTGCCCAGGTGTAGCTTTGTGTGGACTTCTGCTTGCTACCTGAGAAGATAATGTAATGCACCAATTGCACAGGTGAATGTCTGCATCTTTCGTGTAGTCAACAAAAAAAATTAATTATATATTTATGATTAAAAAGTTCAAAGGACATTGCTCTTTTAAAACTCTACATTAATTTCTTGGATTATCTAGAGCAGAAGTACCTCTCTCTCACACAGAACAGTATAGGATTACAAAGACACAGGCCCATTGCCTTGCAAGCCCATGGGAACCCTACATGACAGAACCATCCTCTTCAGCAGGGCACAAGTACTTCTCAACAATTATATCTGCACATAATAACTGCAGTCACAAAATGAGTCTCCCCAACAGCAAAAAGAAAGTGTTTAACAAAGATGCATGCATAATTTTGGGTGAAGTATGTTAGTTTCCAGCTCTCCATATATCTTCTTACGAATTAACCCAGTTGAGAAGAAGATGTATGAACACCCGAGGCAATGCAATAATGCCACAAGTGGATTGCCACAGGACATCCTTCCTAATACAACAGCGGAACTTCAAGTGACCTTCACTGTATTTTCCCTCATACCTCACTGTGTAGCTAGGATGAAGCAAAAGCCCTGAGAAAAGTATGGTATGTGGCCTTACATTTTCTCTTGCTCTCAACTGTAAAATGACAACAGTAACACATCTTTCCCTAAAGCACTTCTGTGATTAGAGACAGAAAACCCTGATGTATTTTCTGGTACAGATGTAGTAAGGTCCCTATACATACCCCAAAATACCCATTGTCCATCAGAGTCTAGAAGCTGGAGAGCAAAAAAACTTAAAAGTTGTAGCAGAAATTATAAATCTGCAATTTCTTAAACTGAGCAGTTGACTTCAGAGCTTTTTCAGACAGGTTTTTGTGCATAAATTCCTAAGGCTTCTAAAGGAAAACTGAAATGATGCTAATTACATGCATATGTGTGCCCTTTGCTATACACGTACAACCCTACATATCTGCTTTCTGGAAAGCCATTACTCCACAACATACTGCCCTAACGGGCCTCATTTCTGAAAACTAATCTCATGTTGCCTCTGCTGCTGCTGCCACCAGGAGTACTTTGTGCCAAGTTCATATGCTTTTAAAGTTATTCTTTCTTCTTTTTTTCATCTTAAGCCACAACACTGATCTTCTGTGCAATATACTCAGTAATATGTAGAATACTTGTTGGCACCAGCAACTACAATATGGCAATTGTGAAAAACTTAAACTATACCAAAAAAATCTTCAGATTAGACAGGTTACACTGGACACTGCCTGTTGAACTTGTTCCTGAATTTCAGCACATATGTTCTTCTCTCAAGCAACACGAGATGACAGGGAAAGGCTGTGGTTACTTGGGGAGGAAGCAGAAACAAGAGAAAGCTGCATCTCCAGATCTAAATGCAGGGCCTGGAGGGTCCTGAGCAACTCCCAGCTGTAAGATGAGTGAGTTTTTAATCACCTGCTGCCTTTCGGCAAGGTGGTGGGTGCTGGAAAGCTCTCCTTTATCTCACAATTTCCAATATCCCACAATTTCCCATTCTAGCTGCTGCTGCTGCTTCGAAGGCTGTGTCATCAGACAGTGTACATATTCTCTGGCACAGCTGAAGTTTTCTCAAGAGATGTAGGCCATGGCAAGAAAATTTTTACTTTCCAGCTCTCTTTTGGCAAAAGCAGAACTTCCCAAGTCAAAGAAAAGATGCTGCCATAAGCAAAAGGCAATATATATGCTGCTGCAAACAAAACTGATTTTAGAGTTCCTCTCCCCTAACCTCCTGCTTCCCCTAAAAAGGAGGAAAAAATAGATTATTCATAACACAGTGCATTTGGTGGCCTAAATATGGGTGTTACCAGATTCCCCACTGAAGCAAAGAGGTCATAACTTGAGAAAGTGAGAAAATGACTTAAGCTTGCATAAGAAAAATTGACCTGGAACAATTAACCTGAAAACGGCATCAAGATGATGTCCCAGAAAGCTCATTTCCAAGAGAAGTTTCAACTAGGAAAAGTTTAGCAGTTCAGAACTGCCAAGAGTAAGTTCTCACATTTACACCTGACACAGAGAATACATTTGGACACACAATACTCTCAGAACTCATCTGTAAAAACAACTGCTTTTTGCTACCATGTTCTCATATAATTTCCTAACCTCCCTATGGAGATGCTAGGAGTAACATGCCACCATATCCAGTACTATTGGCCTCTGCCTCCAGTACAGAGAAAGGAAAACTTTCTTAATGCACTTGTAAAACTAATGTCCTTTGAGAAACGTGCTGTTCTTCCAGGACATTGCCTGCTTCTCACACTGATATCTCATTACCATGCACCACTCTTCATCGTCTTTATGGGCTTTTAATTCACTTTAAAATGGTTTCTTCAATTTTAAACAGTATTTTTAACATGTTTTTTCTTAAATGTGAGAAATAAAATGCCATACTTTATTCTGTCTTTCAATAAAATTGCCTACACAGCTACTTTTGATCTGCGCTTGTTTTCCCTCCCCATTTTCTAAGAAGGTCAAGTTATCTATCTGATGGACCTGTATGGACATGCAGATAAACACAAAAAAAGATTGCAGACTGAAGAAAGAGAGGCATATAAACGATCTTTCACTAACCTTTTGCCAGGGTGGGGAAGCTGAAATGGCCTGTTGGAGGCTGAGGCAAAGGGGACCAAATCGGGCAGCAAATTTGCTCCTGTCACCTGGTAAGCAAGTGAGCAAGCAAGGAGAGCTGGTTGCTGAGAGGGGAGGAGGAGCATACCAGGGTAGACGAGTGATTAGCTGCTAAATTAGAGAATAAGCATCTTAGGAATTGCAAATAACTGTACGCCCTCTGGGAAGTGGAGAGGAAGAGATACTTTCTGCCAAACTGCCCTGAACTGTTTAACATCTGCATTTTTCACTCTACAAGGGTCTCTGCCCCCTCTCACTCATTCCTCCTCGCCAGTCCTCCCGTGTGCCAGCAGGCTTGTTTGCAGCACCTGCAGCCCAGAGCTCTTCCCTGGGAACACCAGAACAGTGAGCAGGAAAGCACAGGGACCTGGGAACACACCTGGGAAAGAGTGCTTGGGAGCCACAGCTGCTCCTGGGCAGCACCCATTCCTGCAAACCTTCCTCTTCAGGGAGTGCCCTCTGTGGCACCTCTGAGCCTTTTCATGGTCAAGGTAGTTGCAATGTTGCCAAAATGCTGAGATTGCCAAAGCTGCTTTGATGGTCTAAGAAAGTCTCCAAAAGCCTGAAGCAAAGGAGACATGCTTAAAACTCCACAATAAAATTTACAAATACTCTTCTAGTGAGGAAAAGTCAACAAACAAAAAACAAACCACAACCTTTGACATGCACCTTTGCTACCCAATTTTCTGTTAGAACATACCTCTCATGACCGTAACACCCTAAAACTTATAATTACGAAGCTGAATGCATTTGCATTATGGGTGAAGGGTTGTGGGTGAAGCAACTTTTAAAAGCAAAATTTCTAGAGTCTTTTCACAACCCGAATCTCAGATGCCATTTGAAAAGCCCAGGGGAAAAAGATTCAAACTCAACAGATTCACACCTGATCAAGAATATGCTGAAGCCAAAACAGCAATGATCCTAATTTTCCATCCATCCTTCATATAGAAGAGATCGTGGGGATTACCAATGAGGACATAGTTCTCCTGTTAGTTCTCAAAACATTTCTGGTTTAATATAATTGTGAAATATAATTGTGAAAATAATCGGACATTATATTTATAGCATTTTTTACCAAAATCTTGCAGGATGTGCTCACAAGATTTGAATGTCACTGAAGCAGATTAATCATAGCCTCACATGAAAATAATGAGTCCTCACGCTGTCTCTGAGTAAAATTAATAGCCTTACAGCACCTCATCCTTTTTTGGACTGCTCTTTCTGTTAATGTTTCCACTCATGGAAGTAACACTTCATTCTCTTTTCCAGCAGACTGTTTCTGCCTTGTTTTCTGTAATCATAATTTACCTCAAAATGCATTACAAAGGAACAGGTCATAGCATCCTCATGCCTCACTGCCTTCTCCAGCGGTGTCCTCTGCCCTGCCCTGTACATGAATCCTTACTCAGTGGTTAGCATTAAGCTTTCATGTTAGTGAGCAGACTGTAGTTCTGCCAGCCTTCAGAGCCTTGCCCAGGTTTACCAAATAATTATGCCTCTGCTAAGTGTTTCTGCTTTAGTTGATCCTAAGAATCAAGTTATATTCTCCTAGCAGAAATGCAAATACATATTCAAGTAAATTTCATCTTCTCCATTACAATTTGTAGTTGTGCAGTCATCTATCGGCTGTTTCCACATATTTCTCTTTCCTGGACTTTTTGCAGCTGAAATTTCCCTTTAAGCACCTATAGTTCTATAGCACAGGAACACCAGATTTATTTCTATACCCCTCTCAGAGCATTTTTTGATAACATAAATGTTACAGGCAGTCTGGCACATCTTCAGCTAGAAGCATCTCTATTCTCTGGATTCTAAGGGGGATTTTGCTTTCCAGTCTAGCCAAACCGACACATTTAAATGACTAAAGTGAAGGGAAAGAAAAAAAGAAGAATAAAGAAAAGGGGGATAAAAAAATAAAAGAGAAAAGGAGAGAAACAGTTCTATAACATAATTGCATACTTATAAATAGCATGTTTTCCATGTGTGTCAGATATCAAATAGTTTAATGGCAACTGATAACTGGCTGGTTTCTGCAATCTGCCAGCAGCTGCTATTTTCAAGAGAACATGAGCTATTCCTAATACCACAGTACAACTGCACTTAGTTGTGTAGGAAGCTTAGATTTTTCAACCAGATGGCAGGTATACGCTATTTTAACAAAAATCCTGTTTTAAGAACAGTGGTCGATATAATGACAGTGCTTGACAAGCCAAGAGGTATAAAAAAGTAGGTAACTACATAATACCATTTAGTATTGCCCTTAAAAAAAATAACATACTTATGAATGGCAACAGATGGGCCAGGCAATCAGGCTGCATGACCTCACTTACTGGGAGAAAAAAAAGTTTTGTTTGTTTTTTTAATTAATTCAGCCTTAATTTCCAATATACTTTAAAAAGTTGGATACGATTTTTTTCTCATGCGTGTATCAAGCCAAAAAGCCTCTGCTCCCTGAGTCAAGCAGGGACAAGAGCTGCTTGGCCACATTATAGTGGAATTAATCCACACAACTGCATTAACACCCAATAGAGGGAAAAAGCCACCTCTTAAATATAGGGTTTGATATGATAACCATGTTGTTAAAGGTCTTTGTATCAGAGCAATGCCTACCGATTAGCAAATGAAGTAGTTCCACCAACATTTCCATTGCAGCAGAAAACTGTTCTGTTTTGCTGCCACCTCTTAAAGAGCAACAGCAAAGAGTTGCTGTGAAATTTAGCTTGCATCTCACAGGAGCAAAGTCACTCTGAGTTTTTTAATAGGCAGGAATTCAAAATTGCCTTAGTCTGGATATTTTATTCCTTTTCCCCGTCCCAGTAACAAACACCAGCCCTTTTTCAAAGATGTGACCCACTACCACAGGACATGGTTTGTACTTACATTGTGTCTGGCGTCCTCTCTTCGAATACAAATGGAGAATCAAGAGAAGTAGACTCTGGCTGAGACTGAGCAGCTCAGCTGAAACACCCCAGGTGATCACTGCAGCCTCTCCTCCCTTCTGTACCAGAGCCTTCCCTTTGTATTCAAGGCTAATTCAAGCGGAGAAGATACGATGTCCTGCCAGTCAAACACACTGAGCATTTGGATCCTCTAAAACCCTACCAAAGCTTTTAGGAGCAGCTGTCTGTATATTTGCTTTTGCCTTTTTTTGGATGTATGCCTATGAGAGAAGGAAACAAACTCTCCTTATATTTCACACCCATTCGCACAACATTTTTTTCAGGGTGTTGCTAAAAGAATAAAAAAAAATCCCAAGCTAGTTCAGCTCCAAATGGCCAACCACACCATCATTTATTTTCTTCTGGTTATACTGACTGGGTTATTTTCCCACACGCTCCTGATGTGGTGAATGACTTGCCTCAGCAAGCAAGATAATGCTTCAGGCAGCAGATTAGAAAATGCAAATGCACAGGGAGTCTAACAGGCACCTCCTGGGCTGTGTTTTGCCAGCAAGGCTTGTCTTTCCATTCTCAGCTGAGGCTTTGGGAGGTCCCCACCTCTCTGAAGGCTTCCATTGGGAATATCAAGCACCAAGTGAGTTGTTAAAACGTACCCAACCCCATGTCTGAAGGCAAATGGCAAGAACAACTTCTGCTAACTCCAAGACACCACGGCTCAGCTTTGCCATTAACCACAGTGACAGCTCACATATCACCTATACAGGCCAGACTATTTCAGCCAGGACACATGTATAGCTTACTGGGAAGAAAGGAGGACATCTTGTGAGCACCACAGTCCCTAATCCATCACTTGGACGTGACTGCAGAAAAACATCAGAGCAAAACAGGGACAGGAAGGGCTGGACTGGTTCTCAACCCCTTGACCAGTGGGATGGTTTTGCTTGCCCTATACCTACCCCCAAAAGAGGACAAGGCAAGTCCTCATTCTTTGCACCCACCTCCTCGTGGCAGAGAGAGCCATGTACAGGAGTTCCAGGCTCACAAGGTCACTGCCTGCACTGCCTCCTAAACAAAAGAGTCTCAGGAATATCTTCTACAGAACAAGAGAACAGGGGCAGGTGTTTACTTCTGACCAACGAACAGCAAATGACCAAAAGTGTCCTGCAACAGGTTTCCCAGCACAGCAGTACTGCCCATGCCCCTGGAGGCTTCCAAACACCCGACTGGATCAAGCCTTCAACAGCCTGGTCTGATCTCACAGCTGCAGCTGGCCCTGCCCTGAGCAGGAGGCTGAATCAGAGACCTGCTGAGGTCCCTTTGTACTTCTCCTGGGATCCTCTCCTGCTTGACCTTCTCACTCAAACCAACACACAGCTGACTATTTACTGTGCAGGCCTGCAAGTCCTCACAAGCCCAGCACCCTTCCAACAACTTTGGGGCCAATTCACTAAAAAGGCACAGTGAAGTACCTTCCTCCAGCTAAGAAGGTCCTCAGACCAATGTTCTCTAAGGGGCCCCCACTGTAGTGCTCCAAACACATACAGAGTCAAGAAGTGCAGAGATAAGCAATTTCCCAGCTATAAAGAAGAATTTTCTAGATTTGTCTGTAAGCTTTTACTGCTCAGTATACAGTTTTTGCTTTGAAAGAAAATCTGTATGAATCTAGCAAGAATAAAACCATCACTTTTATTTAGTATTTAGAATAACTGAAAAACTGTGTCATTTTAAGACGTCAATGGAATCAGGACTGAATTTCCCAAGTGGCATTAATGAAACAATGCTGAGAAGCACCCTGACACCTCTTTTCAACAGGCTTTTCAGTTCAAATTGCAATTATACAGCAATCTGGGTATGAAGATAATTCTGGCACTAAAGGAAAAGTTTTAATAAAACAAAATGCTGGTTTCAGTTTGCATGGAGAACCTGAACCAACAGTATGCCTGAACCATGGAGTAAATCCCAGTGGCTGGGATGGCCCCAGCAGCTCAGGCAGGATGGGTCAGTCAGCTGCACTGTGCAGTCCTCCTGCAGGCCACTGGCTCATGCTGCACTCAAGAGCACAGCCAAGTGGAGACTCGTCCCGGGGCTCAGCAGCACAGCGCGGTGTGATTTCTCCTGGGCAGGAGCACGGCTAGGGACAATGGAGAGGCAAGAACAAAAGTCAGTCCTTCTGCAAAGGCGACCCAAGAGATGCAGCATTTCACTGCACCAAGTGACTCTGGGTTTCTTCCATCTGACTCATGGCCATGTACCAATGCAGCTGATGCATGGCTGTGCAGGGAGAGAAGCCACGTTGCTCCCCGAAGGTAAAGCTCTGTTCATGCTAAAAACTACACCAGTCTGGCTTTCAGGAAAGGTATCTGCCCACTCTCACCAAGGCTATTTAGCTTCCTTCCAGAGCCCAACTCAATACCCTCAGCACCTTGGGAACATCATGCCTAAGCAGCAGCAGTCCCACCAGGGGCAGTGGGATTTATTTACAGGCAGAGTGATGTACTTCAGATGCTCAAAGTCCCCAGACTCCATTTAAAGTTTCAGAGCAGGAGACAAAAGGGAAAAACAGATGAGGAAAAATGAATTTAAGAAAATAAAATAGATGGACAGTAGCCCTGTTATCATTACTGCAGCTCATTTGAAAACTGTACTTTTCCACACTGCAGTCACATTTCCAGTTCCTTCACAGACCTACCTGCAGGGTCCAAACAGTTTGCATCTATCTTTTCCCAACATAGCACATATTATTTGCATCTATCGTGAAAGGGTGGAGAATAGTAGTGCTTAGTGTAAGAAATAAATACATTTAAAAAACAAATCAGTCATTGCTGCCAGTCAGGCAGATGCAAAAGTTGACAAAATACAGCCTTTCATTATTTTTTCATTCCAACCAATGCACAAAATACATGAAATATAAAAGAGTGCCTCACATAGATTTTTTCCAGCTGAATAGAGATTTGACAGTCAAGAACACTGCATTTTTCATATAATAAAATGTGATTTTCCATCAACTGCACCAGTAATGAAAATGTAGCATACTGCACAAACCCTTGAAACACAAGAAGTAGAAGCCAAGGGTGAGGCTGAAAACTGCAAAACAGGGATCCTCAAGGGAAGAGAAGCAGGGGATAGAGGAGAACTGGTCTTCTGCCATTCATTCACTTTTCTATCAATGCCCCCCCTGCAAAAAATCTCCCCGTCTTCCTATTCCTGGTGTTCAATAGGAGAGCAGCCAGAGTAAAACCATCCATCTGGTTCCCATCACAGGAAAGACTGCCTCAGCTAGCTCCTGCAAAAACCTGTCATTAGCAATCAGCATAAGAGAGAGCATGAGAAAATACAGCACAGCTACGACAACAAACCTAATACTCTAATACACTAATCATAACAGAAGTACTCAATTTTGTTGTTTATAAAAATATCATGGGAATCAGAGGGGTCATCCTGGTAGCCTAATTTTATCAGAGAAGTTAATGTACCAGGCAATGCAAATGTTAATTTCTTCT
Organism: Heliangelus exortis; assembly: GCF_036169615.1. Classification (NCBI taxonomy): domain Eukaryota; kingdom Metazoa; phylum Chordata; class Aves; order Apodiformes; family Trochilidae; genus Heliangelus; species Heliangelus exortis. Next base: position 21,398,000 of record NC_092425.1, on the reverse strand, counting down.
GCCACAGTATTTCCATCAGCACATATTAGAAGCATCTACAGGAGTGAAATATGGCAAGGAAGGATAATTTGATTAAGCTAGTGCAAAACCTTGCTACTCATTAATACATTTGCCTCCTTTTAGCTACAGCACAATAGACATGACATTTAAATCCTGATTTAGCCTCTAAAATCCAAAGGCTAGTGTTTTATAAAAGCTTGGAGAGATGACTATCAAATTGCCCATGTTCTCTCATCCTTTAAGTTCAGCACAACCTTTCCCACCTTCCCCAGCCTTGCCAGAAAGGTAGAGTAATGCCAGCATTTCCACAAATTCCAGAAAGAAACTGCCCTTCTTGCGTATCATTCTTTAAGATCTATTTTACCACTTACTTCTTAATTTCAGGTGACCAGGAAAAAAAACCCAACAAAAGTCAAAACCTCATCCAAACTATACTGTCTATAGCAATACCTTCCATGGCTGTTGCCATTGGGATTAAAAACCTGCAGTGGTATTAGGACTTTTTATTGCTGCACACAGCAGGTTGATGAAAGCATTGCTGCCAGCTGGACTTTTCAGCCCCAACTTTCCCCCCCCTCGGGAACATAATCACGCACACCCCTAATTATTGAATAAAAGTGTCTGTTAATTAATATCCAAAGAAATTAAATCTGACCAGGATCAAAAGTGATCTGCCAGTAGGGGACAGAGAGAGGCAGCAAACTCTAATCCTCTGTTAATCTCTGAAGCTGCCTCAAACCAGACCCTGCAGGAGCTCATCCTCCTCCCCACAGGCAATGCAGACTTCTCACTTGGGGCATTTGTCCAGCTCTATATGAGCCATATTATCCCCCATCACTGCCCCTGCTCTGCTACCTCAATCACACTGTTCTGAAAGACCACACCGGAGTAGGTGAGCATTTCGGGATCTCCAGGAGAGCAACCTGAGATCAGCTCTATGTGACAATAATAGAATCATAGAATGGTTCAGGTTGGAAGGCACCTTGAAGATCATTCCAACCTCCCTGACATAGGCAGGGACAACTTCCACCAGACCAGGTTGCTCAAATCCCTTGAGCCTTAACACCAAATAAGAGCAGCATCACGACTGATGCTTGCATGGCAGCAATCAAAGGCACCATGTTTCTTTTCAAAACCTCTCCTCCCTCCAATCCCCTGTACCCAATGCAGAGATAAGAAATGGGAAAGAAACCTCCTTCAGGAAGAATATGACCATGTCTCTCCCTAAGGATGACACAGCATCAGCTCCCTCATGACTTTCCCCATGCACATCACAGTCACCTGACTTGCCTCTCTGAAGCTTCCTCCTTTTGTCGGGCAGATGCAGATCTAATGATGAGTGAATAACAGCTCTTTCTTCCTCCTTTCAGGAAACTATTTCCCCCTTTGTTTCTCTTGTATCCTTCCTGCAGTATTTAGCTCCAAACATTAATGACCCATTTAAGATGGGGAAGCAACTTCTAGGAATGACTTGCCCTGGGCTATTCCATGGGTTGCTCAGAAGTGAAATTTCATAATTTATACTGTCTTCAGTCAAAGAGGAATATTCTCAGGACCAAAGCACTGCTAAACACAGAGATGGAAATGGAGGGAGATTTTCTTTGTCCTATTCTCTCTTGCACTTTTTGCCATAGTTAATATCCAAGTGCTTCAGAAAGTAAACATCACTGGAAGGTCAGAGCTGAGCAACCATCCCAAGTCTGCTCAAATTTTCTACCAGATAATCAACATGAAACTTTTGAAAATGTCTTCCCTTTCACCCCGTCCCCCTTGACTCTGTGGGACAGGGACATTTGCCTCTCAGCCCATTATGCTGAAGCTAAGACAAGCCCCTCCAAAGGGTCAGACAGGCATCAGTGCCCCAGCCTAGGATGGGACCACAGGAGAGGGGCAAGGAGGCAGCAGAGCTGCAGGAGCCTGTCCAGTGCCAACCCTTATCCCTGACCTGGCTGTGCTACATCATATCATACCTCCTGCCCTTCACTCCTGCTATCTTGGCTTGACACTGCACACTCACCTTCAGTTTGGTGAAAGGCTGCTGGCTGGTTTGACTCCTTCTGGTTGCTTGATGGATCCCAAGGATCATTCCCCCTCCCAGGAATGAGATGCACAACCGTGGGACACAAGTGGGGACCAGCCATGGGGCACTGCATGTCTGAGAGAGCTGGAGAGCAGGACAAGATGAAGAATGAGGACAGCTCTGTGAAAAACCAGAGGAAGAAGCAGCTTTGAAGGAACAGATATGGTAGCAACAGAAACTGGCCTCTAAAAAAGGAAAAAGTAAAAAAAAAATGTCTGTGGGAAGAGCAACCCAGCTACTGAAGACCAAGCAGTCAGGATGAGAGAAGAAGCAAATAGGCTACTGATGACAACTAAGAGTTCAATTTCTCTCCTAGACCTCCTATCATAAGAAGGAAAAGGGTGTGTCAAAACCCCCAGGAACCAGAGCTAGTAAAAATGTATCTGTCTTTTAGTCCTTAAAAGTTATAGCTGATCACTTCCCTTTCACCATGCTTCTCACCTCTGAAACATTTTTCCTGCTGTACTTTCATTCTGTAGACTTTTACTTTAAAATAGCAGAAGATACTGTGTATAGGAAGACAGCCTGCTGTTCAGCACAGACATTCAAATCTAAACAATATAAAGACAAAAAAAAAAGCAGAGGGTAAGAGACAGGCAGATGGTGGTGAGCTGTGCAGACAGGCATTGCAGCCTGAGTGTTACTGAAACATGCTGAAGCATGGTTTGCCAGAACTTCTAACTCCCTATTTTTTTAAAAGCTTAAAAATGCAAATACAGAGCCTCACTATGAGGCTAAAAGTTTGGAGCTCAAGCTTCAGTTCAAAACTACATTCCTGATACGGTTGTACTTAAGACTGCAAAAGTATGCATGTATACTGAAAAATCTGATTTGGTGTACCTCTGAACTAAAATTAAAAATTCATTTTGGAGAGGCAAAAAAAACCAAGGGAGAGCACTCTAATGTATGCTTTTCGTCAAATGATGAATTGTTTGTTTCCAAGTGCATAATGCTTGTGATTACATATACCGTATACACTACATTTAAACAGGTAGTGCCAAACAACTGCAAAAATATATCCAGTGATTTTTGCATAAGAAAAAAAAGTATTTTTCTTCTGTTTCACTTGAAATTATTAAAAGGCCCACTGAGGAAGGCTGCAAGGAGAGAGTAAGCACCCAGCGTCACCTTCCCTGAAGATGCTGAGCAACCAGGTTCTGTTCTCTGTGCCCTCCCCAGACCTCAGCAGCCTTCCCTGCATCCCAAATTATGGCAGGGCAGCCCGGATGTGATGAACTACCCTCATTAACAGCAAACTTCTTTGTTTTGATGAGGTAAATGAATAACTATGTTTATGCCCTAAGTGGCATATAAATCACCAAGACATTTAGCCACTTAGCTTAGCACTGTCAAATATACTTTGCAATGGCCAAACATAATCCCTATGATAAATTTACACAGCTGAAGTTTTCAGACCACGAGTAATTTTTGCCGTAAAAACCCTCATGACCGAGGAGATGGATGGGGGGGAAACGTAAATGGGGAATAAAGGAATATAAATACTTCTAATATCAAGGGGCACATATTTCTTGGAGAATGTGACAACCAGAAGCAGAAAAAGATCGAATCACAGACTTGTTTTGGTAGGAAAAGCCCTTTAATATTATGAAGTCCAAGCATTAACCTAACTCTACCAAGTCCACCACCAAACAGTGTCCCCAGGCACACATCTACGCTTCTTTTAAACATCTCCAAGGATGCTGACTCTGCCACTTCCCTGGGCAGCCCACTCCAGCGTTTGATGACCCTTTCAGTGAAGGCATTTTTTCTCATATCCAGTCTATACCTCCCCTGGAACAACCTGAGGCTGTTTCCTCTCATCCTACCAATTGTTACTTGGGAGAAGAGATCGACCGCCCCTCGCTTCAGCTTCCTGCCGTAGTTGCAGAGAGCGGTCAAGTCTCCTCTCAGTCTCCTTTTCTAGAGATTAAAAACCCCGGTTCCCTCAGAGGCTCCTCACAGCCCCCAGCAGAAAGGCAGCGGTGTGACTTTCAGACGGGGCTTTGCTCAGCCTTTGCCCTCTATCAGCGCCTGCCACTGCTGCTTCACCTCAGCTCGAACCCCCAGAAACAGAGAGCCATGGCTCACCGCCTTCCTCCCGCCGATACGATTTTAGCCTTAAAACAAACAAAAAGAAAACCCCAAAACCAGACCCCCCGCTCCCCCCCTGAGCTCTGAGTGCTGAGGGGAGCGGCGCCGCCGCAGCCTCGAGCTTCCCGCGCCTCGAGGGGCCCCTAGCGGCGCGCGCCGCCGCACGGCCCCCCGGCGGGGCTCACAGCGGCACCAAGGGAACTCTCCCTCTCCCTTTCCCTCCTCCTCTCCTCTCTTCTTCCAGTTTCCTGCGACTAAATCTGGATTTGCAACAGGATCTCAGCCATGCCCTACAGGCTGTCAGTGTGCGCCCATCGATTCAGGAACGGGGAAGATGGGCGAAGCTAAGGCCAGGATGATATAAGGGTCAATCAAGGGTTGGACTTGATGATCCCAGAGGTCCTTTCCAACCTGTCTGATTCTGTGAATCTGTGACTTCAGGGCTGTATTTGCTGCATCACAGATGCCCACCCAGTGCTCCCCCCGTGGAGCTACAGATAAGCAAGCAGCAGTCAATCTATCACTTAAAGAAACAGGCTGTAAACACCAAGTTTAGCACAATCGGGCTGGAGTCCCCTTTTTTACTCACAAGCTCAGGCCACGCAGCTTTCAACTAAGCTCCAAAGCCCGTGTTTATGGGTAATATCACTAAATAAGGTTGTTCAGGAGGGAAGGGACTTCGGGAGGCCCCCCGCCTCCTGCTCAAAGCAGGGCCAACCCTGACTTCACATGATGTTGCACTGGTCCTGGTCCATTTGCACCTTGAAAAGCTCCAAGAACAGAGCTCCAAGAGCCCCTCTGAACAATTTGTCCTTGCTTGATTCACAGAATCATGGAATTGTCACAACCAGAAAAGATCTCTGAGATCACCTAATCCAACCCTCCACATTACTGTTATCCTCATGGAGATTTTCTTTTTTTCAGTATTTTGTCAGAAAATCCCATTCCAGTTTGCAACCATTCTCCCTTGGAGCCTGGCTCCATCTTGTCAGTAACTTCCCCATAGATGGGACAGGCTGCTCTGTGGTCCCCCCAAAGCCATCTCCTCTCTGGGCAGTCCCCTGTCCCTCAGCCTCTTCCATAGCATATGTTCCAGGCCCCTGGCCATCAGAAAAACCCACATTTTAACTACTCTACGTGATGTGCTGCTTATAGTTTATGGAAACTAACACAAATACTAAAACACAGGAGTGAAGCCAGAGGTTAAAGATTCAATAGCTCTCCAACAAAACAACAACAAACTTACCAGCTATGCATTTATTTAAGGGAAAGACACGCAGTAAAGATGATCTATGGTTTTAAAAAGGGGCAAGCCTCCTTTGAGGCACCAGAGGGAACCTACTTACCATTTTTCACATGCCTCACTGTGAAATACTTAACTCCTTGAAAACTTAATGCCTTTAATATGAGTCATGCTCCAAAATGCTAGCACGCTTTATACCAAGGGTCCTCTGATTCACATACCAAGCAGGAGTATAACAACCATTTGATGCAGGTAAATTATTTGTAGCAAGACAGATGTCACATTAGAAAAATAGGTGCTGCAGACCAAGAGACTGTGCTCATTACCCTTCACTTGCAGAAAACGAGAATAGCACCTTCGTAAATGTTCATGGAAATGGCAATAATTAAATATTATGAGGACTAAATAAAAATCCCAAGTGAAGGAAGCACGGGAGGCATATCAGGCCAGTCTGAGAGGCTACCTTAGCAGCAGCTCTCCTCCTTTTATGGCCACAAGAGCCATAAAAGAGAGCTGCTAAAAAGTACCAACCAGAGCAAGTATTGTACCCTGGCCCAGCTCATGTACACACGCAGGGGCCCTAGCAAGTCACTGCTGTATATGTAGGAAATTCAGCCTCCGTGCAAAATGACTCCCACACACCAGTGAGCTGACACTGCCAAGAGCTGCTGCCCAACAGCAGGAACAAAAGCAGAACCCTGGCTCAGGGACACTGAATAAAACTCACAGATTAGTTGCCTTTCTGCAATCCAGGAAGACAACACCAAAACCACCCAGCCAGACTGGTTAGCTGGCTACTACACTCCTCCACATGGGAATCAGGATTTCCAACTTACTCCCCAAGCAAGCTGGAAAGGTGAGCAGCACTTCAGAGCTGCAGAGACATGATGAAATCACCAGCAAGCCTCCCACTGGCCTCAGGTAAACTCAACCACACACCATGACAAGCTCCAAAGAAACCTGACAAAGATAAAAATTAAACGCACTACTATTTTGGATGGAAAAAAAAAGTTATTTCTGGGGGGTTTTTTTCCTTACCCTGGGGACAGAATTTAGAAGCTATCTTTAACTAGCAGGACATAACTTTTCCCCCCCCCCAGTTGTTTATGTTTCCAAGGAAAAGCATCACATTAATTTGGAACAAGGAGGTATCAGAATGGTCAGCAGGCTTTGCACACTGTCCGTGAGCTACAGAACTATTCTCTGGAAGACACAGGTCTTTCTTCTTTCAGCTGTGATCTATCACTATTTTTCAAACCAACCAATGAAAAAAAGTCTCCATTACCATACAGCATGCCAAAGCATACTCAAACTGCTCTGACATGTTACGCTGGAATTAAAACAAAGAGTTATTTCTGGTTTGCTTTATTTCCTTGCTAATGCAGTGATTTTTGGGATCCTTTGCTGAGAGCAGCTACCCTCTGCTGAGAGCTAATAAACTTAACATCAAAAGCTGTTGTGTCCTGGACCAGACTGATGGCAGGGATCAGGTGGAAGCTGCAGGGCAGAGCAGTTCAGCACTGCCCAGCACCAACATGCTCTCTGAAGCATGGACAAGATAACATAGATTCTGTACTAACCAAAAGTGAATTAAAGCTGTTAATACAGTCAGAGGGGTGGGCTGCTGAACAAGCTAGGCTGTGTAGGTTTTAAAGGCTGCCAGTTAGCTACTTTCAACTTGTCTCCTCAGTGGGGTATAGAGACTAATAGCTACTCCTACTGGCAGCAGGTCAGGGCTAAGCTGATATCAACCACTACTTATCTACTTCTGTTCTGGAGACCCTTACGGAGAAAGTCAGCTCAGCACAAAGCAAGGCTACAGACAGGGGGAACGCGAGGTGGATGCTGATGCTATGTCCTGGGACTGTGGGGGTGAGCAGCAGCAGCAGGGAGCCCTCCTCCCTCCAGGCATCTCCAGAGCCCAGTGTCACTCAGGTTGGACAGCACATACCCCTTGCTGATCCTCTGCCAACCCTGCAGCTCTGCACATCTTTGCTGTGCTTTGAGAAAGAGAGCGTGAGGCACTGATACCTTGGAGGGAACAAGCAAGAGGTAGTGAACACAGTGTCACAGGCAGCATCAGGGCTGGAGCACACAGATGAGTCCCCCTCTTATGTGCAAGTGGCTTTGAGAACAACCCTGTACTCCATGGCAGGGAGAGGGGCAGGACACGAATGACACAGATCAACAGAGACCCATGGCAGCTCAGGCACATTCGCAGCAGGAGAGGCGTCACAGGGCTCTGCCGGAGCCAGGACCTGGCTACAAAGGGCTGGCACCAGGGTGCTAATTCATAATACATCCGTAAACACCTTTATTTTTCTGGAGCTACATCAAGGTCTGGAAGCAGAAAAAACAGTTACTCCAAACCAAAACTTGGCACGGTGGCCCCGCTTGTGATTATTTAAGAGCCAGCACATTCCCAGGACAGTTAATAGCACAGTGCTCTGCTTAGAAAGGAAGGCTCCACAGAAACAAAGATCGAATAAAGGGAGATGCAGCAGTAGCACCAAAACACCCCAATTACAGAGGGCTGCAGATGGCTCAGGAGTCAATGGCACACTGGTTTTGCAAAGACCACCAAAGTGTGGACTTAGAGGACATCATAGGCACAGCTGAAAAGGCAGCTATTTCTCTGTTCAGCAGCCGTGAGGCTGCAGATGGAGACTTTGCCCAAGCCTGGGAAATTACCTTTTCAGAAAAAGGCAGGCACATTTGGGGTGGAGCTCAAGAAGCAAGCCACAAGAGTCAAAAGACATTTGGAAACATGACCTACAGGTAAAAGCTCAGAAGATTAAGAGAAGGCTATAGAGGTGGCAAATACATTCTGAGAACATACAGTCCCAAGACCAGATAATTGTAGGAAAAGGATGGTCAGCAGTTGTCCTACTTCACAAAGGGAAACAAAAGCTTATTCTACACCTAGTAAGTTCTGAGGGTATACTGAAAAATTCTTCCTGACTATATGGAGAGTGAAGGCCTGGCACACGATTTGTTGATGGGTTTTGAAATCAGCCTCATCAGAGGCTTTGAAGATCAGAGGTTTTGAAGATAAACATCTTTCCTTCTTGGGGGCAAGGAGATAGGTTAGATGATATCTTGAAGTCCCTTCTGGCCCTGACTTTCTAAAAGTACTACATTTCCACTGGTGTGCCTTATTTTGTCAGTAGACTCTGAATGTTAGCCTTAAAAAAAAAAATTAAAAATACGTATCCTGTCCTTCATTTGGTTCTGTGACATGAATTCTCATTGATGTCAATTAGACATCATATATATATATTGGTGTATATATATATATTGATATTTTATATAATTTTGAGTCATCAAACAACACCCCTGTATCAAACCTCAGTGAACAGAACTTCGTGTGTTCATACAAATAATGAACATGGTGGACACAAAAAACATCAGCCCTGCCAGCTTTATAACAAAATACAATGAATCACTTCATGGCAACATACCCTGGAGTCTTGCACAACACCCGCAGACACCAGCTTATCAAAAATAAACACAATTTATCTGAGCAGCAAAAAGAAAGTCAGAGGTGAGGAGCAGCAGTGGATAATTGAAAGATTTAAAACAAATATGTAATAGTCAGATCTGTTTCCTGTTTCCGGAGGTAAAGGAATTTCCTGTTTCCAGAACTGGCTATTTAAAGAAAATCCTGACAACAGAGCATTCAGGGATGGATTTGGTTGGTTTTTTTCCTAATAATGCCAAATAAAATAAATTAATAGTGTTCCTGAGCACATTCTTTGGATAGGAGTGGCTGCCCATTTGCGAGCTGCACAGATCAGCTTCCTGCCTGATGCCTCAGTGACTGAGCTCAGCTACAGCATCCAATGATGGAGAAGAAGGAAGAGGAGGATGAGGATGAAGGCTCAGCAAGCACCTGCAGTCTCTACAGGAGGACTCTGCCATCAGCCTCTTGTATCAGTATCAGCCCATGTAGTGAGGACAATCCAGACTGACTTATAGGTACATGGGAAGAGCAAAGGAGCCCTACAGCCAGCTCTGAATCTCAGCTGCTCCAATTATTTGGTAAAATACACAAAGATTTCTCCAAGAACTAAGTTAGATGCTTTTCATTCCAGCTGTTTTAGCAGATTAGTCAAGGAGAAAAAAAAAAAGAAAAAAAAAAAAGAAAACAAAAAAGAAAACTTAGGCTGCTCACTTGTGGAATATTCCTGTCATGTTATCATTTCAGTGGTTTTCACCTGGGCTTCAGGGCAGATCAAATAGGTTAAAAAAAAAAAAAAAAAAAAAAGAAAGCTGGGAAACTCTTCAAATCACAATAGCAGCTGAAGGTATACAAACTGCTTTAGACTATCATTTAGCAAGGCAGTATATACAGAGAACCGTTTTCTCACTTTCAAAACAATTGAAAAGTACAGTCCAACTGATAACTGCAGGAGAGCTCTGACCTCTCTATGAAAAAAGGTTTGAAATTGGAATTACACCTGTGTTGTACACCATACACTGTGAAAACTGGAATGCTTCGTATACTTTACATAATTAGAATTGCTCCTTTTTGTATTTCTTTAAAGAAAAAAAGTTACCTTTGCAGTTTTTTGGCATTTCAGAGTGAAAATCTGTCCAGGTCTGTCCTGAGGAAGAAAAAGTTGCACAGTTGCTTGTACTGTATTGCAGCAGGATTTCATAGTGATTTGCAAAGGAAAACTAAATTGACTGGGTTGCAGAGGGAGCCCAAGACTTTCATCCAGGAGATGCTGAAGGTTGAGGAAAGCTGGTGCTGCCTTTGTAATGGGACAGACCTAGGACTGCTCAGCTCACAAGGGCACAGGCTTGCAGCTATGAACCCTTACAGAGTAGTAGAAGAAAAAATACACTTCTCATTATGGAAGCCTGTGACCAGCCTTTTACCTTCCTGCTCTCCAGAAGCTTACTTTGTTCTCCCATACCTAAAAAGACATGGGGCTCACAGCTGCACAGACCTAGCCTTCATCTTCATCAAGGACCCTTAAACACAAATGTTATTGCTCTGCACCCATCCTCATCTAAAAGGTGAGAGCAGAGACTAAATAGTTCCATCAGTCTTCATAACACAAGAGTTTCCTCATGCTCCTCTTATTCCTGACAGCACAGGAACATACAGACTTAGCCATCTGCCAGTTACAAAAAGCACACTCAAGCAGGCACAAATTTGGGGGAGAGGAAGGGAGTTGGGACAGGATTGCCACTAACTACCTTTCAGCTCCACTGCATCATTCCCACAAGCAAGGAAACTGGGAAGATCTGTCATGGGGAAACATGAGGAGGATGTCCAAACCCTAGCAGGGGGAGCAGGATGCAAAGACATTTGTAGGGGAGCAGAGTTAATGTTTTCTCTAGCTACCACTTCACATATGATGTAGGGCTAAACACAGTACTGGTTTGGCAATAGTCACATGGGATGGGAGCAACATTCAAAAAATGTTGCTTCAGATTTTTGCAAGGTTACAATTAAACATTGTTTTTTTACTGATATTATCTCAGTTGGGAAATATTTGGGGCATTTATGTTAATGCACATGCAAGTGTCAAAGGGATAGAAAGACCAGGTTTCCTGCCATTTTGCACAGAGAAACAGATGCTGAATGGATCATGCCTGCTCACCTCAGCTGCCAAAACCCAAATTGTCTATTGCAAAAACCTGGTCCATTGCCTTGGACACTTTTTCCACCTGTTTCCTGGTAGGTAAAGACATAGAGCAGTAGCAGGGAAACAGCAGAGTTTAAGGGTCATAATGACAGCAACACCCACATGAGTCAGTGCAAAACTTGTATTCCAGCTCCATTCCCATGGGGGGATGCTTTTACCCCATCACACTCCCAGTTTAGTTTTCTGTGCACCAACAAAATCTGTCCTCAGCACAGGCAGTCTGCAAGAGAAGGTCTTCCAGTGGCAACAAGAACAGCTTGTATGAAGATCAGCAAAACGGCTTTGTGGCAACACCAGCTTCCAAGCCAGCCCAGAAGTGGCCCATCTGTGTGAGAGTCAACCCAAGCAGCTGCCCTAGGACAGGCTGAGGTGACACTCTCCTTCCAACATCCTCTGCAGCCCAATGCTTCTTCTAAGCTGTGCTTCCAGAGAGGGCCAGGCACAACCAGTCTTAGGAGACCTTAGAAGGTCTTCAAGAACTTCTCATAGTGGCATTTGAATCTCTTTCTACAAATTAAGAGAATTTCTCGCATTAAGGAGCTATCTAGGGCTTGGCTGGAGTTGTAAAGACATTGTGTCCATCTGACCACACAGTAGCTGCAAACTTTATTGCATGAGATCCACAAAAACTCCAGTGTTTGCCACAGTGCCATAGACTCCACCATGCAACTCCAGACTCCACCATGCAACCACAGCAGCATTCCCAGGATCTCAGGGCCTGAAAAGGTGGTGAGCCTGGGACACGTTCAAAGAGCTCCAAACCATTACGGATGCTAAAAGGCAAATTCTCACCTCCTCACTTGCTCTCCCTGTAGAGTAATAAACCCACATTGAGCCCTGAGAGTAATGGCCAAGAGCTGCACAAGATATTTCCTACCAAAGGAGGATCAAAGCTACCTCCTGAAAAAGCATCCCTCAGAAACAAGTCTGCAGAATCATGCCCAGAAGTCAGGATAATGATCACAAGTAGCAGTAAGATATTCAGTGATCTGAAGTACTGAACTTCCAAGACCTGCAGTCACTCAGGAAGTCTGAAAGAAGGTACAATTAGCTCTGATTTCAAAAGCAGCAAAAAAAATGCAAGCTTGACAGCAAATATGCTGCAGCTATGGATCTTTGGAAAAATATGGAAAAGGTATTAAGCAGGGAAAAAATAAAATAAATTTAAAAAACAAAAAAACAAACAAACACAACCAAACAGTACATGCTTAAACTGCCTCTACCATTTCAGAGCTGAGCACTTCCCAGCATATATCTCTCATGAGGTGGAGGTGGCTGGCAGGGTCAAGACCAGCAGTAATGACCTAAGTGACATGAGTAATGGGAGCAGGGATCAGTCAGCCTGGCTTACACGCTCACCTTCATAACTGCCCATACCAGTGGGAAGCATCTGCCAAGAAAAATCTGGTCTAGATGACAGCATAGCATGGAGCTGCCTACCAGCTGGCGATGCAGTGGCCTATATTTTCAGTTCCATTTCTCACTTACTCCACCAGCTTACAACACCTTGCTCCACTGGGAGAATCATATGCAGAGGAACCAGACATGGTATTTTCTTTTCAGCATCAAAATAACAGAGAGGAGCAAGTTTGTCCACTTTCTTGGCATATAAACTGTGTCCCACACAACGCAAATGAGGACACTGGGTATTAAATTGAGGGCTTGCTAAATGGGAGTTTTCAAGTGTGGGATGCTACAGGGTTTTCCTCCCTCACCATGTACAAGTAATAGCCTGGATCCTGCACATTTCTGGCTTTCTGCACTGTGATTTCATGCTACAGGGACTTTAGTCTGAATTAGTGCAATAGCTTGTACAACAAGAAAATATTTAACTAATATTTAAAAACAAGTTCTGGGTTTGGGTTTTAAGTATAACTGAAAAAAAAAAAAAAATCAGCGCATAGGCGAGGTGCTTGAAAAAGTTACTGAAAGATTTCCTAACACTATTCCTGCAAAACCTTTGTTATCATCAAGAATTACTTGGAGCACAAATAATTCTCCAAACCTAGTTACCAGAAGACACTACGCATCAGCAGAATCCAGATCAAAGTTATTCAGGCCATTCAGATAATCAAGCAATTGCTGATCACAACAAAACAAAGCACAGGGCCACTTTCCCCTTTACAGCTAAAACAATTTTTATCATATGTACTTAAATTGGTAAGTGCTATTGAGGTACCATTCACATTTAAAACTTGCATTTCATATAGATGCCGTGGAGGACAGTCAGCTGGAAGAGATAACAGCAGTGATGGAAGGAGGGAGGAGGGAAGAAAGAGGCTTGCACATGCAGAAAAGTATGATCAGCATAATCAAAACAGCAAAGAAACTGGAAAAGGAGAAAAGGGGAAGGAGGAGATGAGGGGTACAAGTACTGTGTCTGCTAGACTGAGACTAGCTCACAGACACAGGAATACACAGAGATTTTTTTCAGACCACATCAATGAATTCATATTCCACCTACCTAAAAAAGAAATCAGGGCTCTCTATTTTATCTGAAGGACATAACTTTGTTTTCTGGAAGATACCACTATTGGCATAAACTGGATAAGCACAATGAAATCAAGTAACACATGCAAGGCAGCAAGGACAAAAACGAGAGAGGGTGAAAATTTCATCAGCTGCTGGATGACAAAGCACCTAGTGTTGTTTTTTTTAAAGTTTGGGGCACTGTCAACTATTTATACTTAATATTCATTTCACCTCATTTTGTTCTCATGCTTATGTCTGTGCAATCCTTTTGGATCACTATCAGCTCCTCAAACTTTTCATGAAGTAATGTATGTTTCTCAATGAAGACATTACAAATACTACATGACTTTGAAGATCAACTCCAAACCCCCTTAAAATGACCTTATTGATTGCATGCTGCTTTCAGGCCGAGCAGCCTTGGAGTCAGGAATCTGAGGAGTCAACAGGTCTTGCATCTTGAAACTGTCTCCTCCTACATGCAGTTTCTACTGTGGCACCAGGACACACCATACACTCCTTAAATCTAAGCCATAAGCCTTTGCCTGTGGGGTTGGTAACAGCTGGTATAATGCTACAGCACAATACAATTCTTTGTACAACTGCTCCATATTAGATTTTTTTTTCTAAGCTACTTGTTTACCTGCAAATATATACCTACTTTTTAATTAAAAGGCTTAAAATATACACATCATATCTAAAATACATACAAAGCTGTCAAAACCTCAGAAGATCATGACACATCTAGATAGCACACACATTACTACCAGCACTCATGGGGTCAGTTTCGCCTCCATCCAACATTTCAAACCCCTTTCCAAAGCAGATTCCTCATGTTAAATTTAATCCTGTAAAAAGGAGTAAAGACGTACTGTCTGGGTTCATGGACCATGGCTTAGGACCCCAAATCTGAAGTACAGTCATTTATCAGCCATTTGTTAAGGGAAAGAGAAATTGCTATTCCCATTGCTCCCACACCACTCAGGGAAATGGGGACTCCACTATGTCTTGACCCAACCCCACAGAGCAACTTCTTGGGGCTGATGGATGTGGATTTAACCACATACCTATGACAACAACATACAGGGCTCAGCTGGTTTGACTCACTTCTGCTCTTTTGAAATATTAATACAGCTTAAAATTATCTTGCAAGCAGCAAGGTATTCAGGCTTGCTGGCCAGAAGAGAAAAATTTTGCTTTATTTAGGTCTGAAGCATGCTTTCACCCTACTCACCACCCTCACTCTCTGAAGTGGTCAGTTGGCCAATGCCAGGTGAATTTGCCAGCGTTGCAGGTCGCAGACCCAGCAGGGCAGGCAAGCACCACTGCCCAGGTGCTGCCCAGATAGAGATGGGAAGTCCAGGTTTCCCAATCATGGGTGTTCCCATTGCATGGTCAGACAACTTGAGTGCAAGCAATAGGCTAAATAATTAAATAGCAAGCTCATGTTTGTTGCTTCTCATCCATGCGCTCCAAACACATTAAAAGAGAAGAAATGTATTATTATTGCTGTTTGCAGTACAGGGAAACTGAGGCACGGAGAAATGAATTTCCCTACTAGGTTCATATAGCGGGTTGAAACAAAGCTTGGGAGGGGTCCTGTTAGAACAAGTTTGAACTTAAATAGCAAAGAAAATGAAGTTATTATCTGCATTCCATCAACTGCTGTACCATATGGTTAGACATGGGCATGAGTCCAAGCTAAGCACCCAAACGACTCCTTCAGCTCTAATGCAACAAACAATCCCCAAAACTCACATCCTAATATTACTCAGAGTAATCCTTTAAGCTTTGCCTGCATTTCTGCTGACACTGTGTTATGAGGATGTATGCTGAAAATTTAAGCAAGATGAGCACAGTCTCTGACACTACATATACCTGATCCTATCTTCCCAAACCTCTCAACCTCCAAAATAATTTTTTTTTTTTTTTTAATATGACTACAGGCTCTTTCTATTAGTGGTAAGATGGTATTTTAAAGTATGCTTTAACAAAGCTCTTGCTAAGAGCACCTTGGTTCCTGATTACATCTCCAGCACGTCAGGAAGATACTGCACACACTAATTACTCTTTAGCAAAACTGAAGATTCTGAGATTTAATAATTCAGTGTCTGCGATACAAGAACAAGCAGGTCTTTTAATAGTAAGTATTTTATATCTTACAAAAAAAAACCCCAAAACCCAAACCAAAAGTGAAACAAAATAACCCCCCAAAAAAACCTGAACAAAAAAATCCCCAAAACTTAAACCAAAACAAATTAAACCTGGCTGTCTTAATTTCCCTTGAAAACTGCTTTGTTCTGCTGCCCCACTGTTTGATGTGTATGACCTCATGTACACCAAGCTCTTGTGAAACGGGGAAAATTAACCGGGAGATGAAGGACAGGAGAGGAAAGTCTTCACCTGAGTGCCCTGTGCTGATGGGTTGGATATACAGAGATCTTCTGTATGTTTAAAATGACATTTCCATGGGTTTCTCCTCTCAAGCACAGCATCAGATCATTCTGGATTGCAAGCTCTGCCCTTGGAGACCTGCCAGAGGGCCTCCAAGGAGAAGTAGGGAGAAAGCAGAGGGTGATAATGTGATTACTCCAATGACTTTTAAATCAGATAAGCATGTCCAACCCAGAGTGAACGTGGCAATAACTTCATGCTCCACATCAGGGGCTTTTCCTCCTTTGTATTTTTTAACAGCTCAAGCATTTAACTTAAGAAAAGGAGGAGAGCAAGCCCATTCAGAAAGCTGAAAGCCTGTCAGATGAGCCAGCTCACCGTGCAGTTAGTAGGGGGAAAAAAGTAGGTACAGCAACAAAAGGTGTTTCTCCAAGAAAGCCTTTCCTTTTATACCCTCCATAAATTCATGGTGCCCTTACAATTAATTTCCAAAGTCCTTTCTTGTTCTTCTTCTCAAAAATGTTGGTATAAGAATTTAACCCCACTGACAGTCAATGTCATGCTGGGGATGAGTTCACCAGAGTTATTAGTAAGTATTTCAGTACCAAATGGGATGCTGTCCTTCTTAGGGCAGACTTAAATGTGAAAGCACCCTTACCTAGAAGAGTGTCTGCCTGCCTTAGACCACAGGAGAACTAAGAAAACAGCAAACACAGAGCAGCTATTGTGAGCCTGGGAGTTGACAGGGGAAGGAGATGCTGAAGAAAAGAGCTCTCTACATGAAGATTATTAAAACAGTCAGAGAAGGCAATCACTGAGAGTATTTCAATACGGCAAAAGTAAGGCCCAGCCAACCCAGACAGATGCTGCAGACACACACCAGCTGAGTCCTTTCTCAGAAGGGTAATGTGGGGAACAATACCTGGCTTGGCAGATGGAAGGAAAATCAGGCAGAGCCTGGAGCAGAAGGAGGGATGCCAAGAGGCCACGACTGCAAGATCCAGCACAGGTGACCTGATGTTTGCACAGGCTGAACAGACCTGGGGGAACAGGGATGCTGTATATGTACACGTGAGCGCGTGCGTGCCTGCGTCAGGCTAAGCAGCAGGAAGGAGGTCTCAGCCATGACGGGGAGAGGTAATTACAGCCTGCAAAGGTCTGAACTCGTAAAGACTGAATTAGGTTTCCTCGAAAGTTTGTAGCCAAAGATTTTGCATGTAGTCCAGATTCATGGGATGAGCAAGAGGCAGAGACTGAAGAATGACTTGCTACGTGCTCAAATAGGATGGGACTAGCGAAATATGTGGAGGGATTAAGAAAGGCTGTTCAGGAGGGAGGTGACGGAGGTGGCTCATACCACCAGTAAGCTATGCACAGAGGAATGTGATGAAAAAGACAACAAAAATCTAAACAGAAAGAGATGAACAAGGGAGAAGGGGTGAGCAATATGGAAACAGTAGCTGAGCCCCTGGAGCAGCAGGCAAGGAGCCTGAGTAATAAAGCGAAAAGGAATATGCAGAACAGCCCAGAAACAAGACGGTAAGAACGAAACCAAAAAGGTGCCAGAATGACAGTCAGAGGTCAAATAAGATCAGGAGATAGGAAAAGAGAAAAGTGTCAAAAGCAAAGCAGCCAAACACGGATGATGAGAAGTACTGACCTGACCAAGAAAGGATCTTGAGACAGATGAGATGTGACAGTAAATTAGAGTTGAAGGACAAAAGTTTCCTCATGCCCAGAAGAAAGAATATAGGGAAGACATAAAAGAAAAACCCAAAATTTTTTATAAAATGTTAATACCAGAACCTCTAACAGGTAACCCACGGACACAAGAAGTCAGGAGTTCATAAAGGTGTTTTGCCTTCTGTGTTACCCTGAAATATTTCAAACCAAATATACACATTTTGCAGGGTACATTTTAACTACGCTCACCCTCTCACCTCTCTGCAGAGGAAAACCCAAGCCTGCCAAGAGCCCTCTTCCTCCATGATTTCCTTTTTTCGTTGCACCAATAGGCTGAGCCAGCACAGAGAGATGCAGAGAGATCTGTGTTTATTTCCATACGCTGTGTAGGGCGCAGTCCAGCCAGAACAAGGACAATTGTTTCCTACAATTATTACCATGTTTCACACCCTTTCCTCTGTATTATGAGAAGCAGCACCCCTTCCTCGACAACAGCTACAGCCAGTTCCCTTCCTCACCAGAGAACTGCAGACGCCCAGTATCTTCGTGTTTGCTGCTACTGCCCCAGCTTCTTTCCCCCTCCCTAAAGAACCAGTGTTTTGTTTTCTAACAGGAACAACTCAGTCAACAATTTTGCTGGAAGAATTCACCTGGCACTTTTAAAATAATTCATAGAATCACTTCAGAAATCACCATTATTGATCCATTCAGAAGTAAATTCTCGTTATTTAAATCATTCCTAATTTTTGGCAGAAGGCCACATCTGGCCCATCACAAGTAGCCACAAGGCTGGGCATTTTTATCCAAAGCAAAAATCATTGGTCTCCTGTAAATCTTTGGCAAAGAAAGTTTTGGTTTAGCTTCCTCATCACTTCAGGATGCTAGAACATTTACCACTCCCTTGATGACACCACTAGTTACTTTTAAAAGGCTGGTCACTTTATCTCTACAAATAAATTTCCATCATTTCAAATGCACTAATTTAGGCAGGAGGGATAGCCAAACCTCCTAATGCAATTTTGCTCTTGCTTAGTGCCTTCTATCCATAGATCTTCCTGGGATGTATAAACAGGGAGTCAGAGAGTGTCAGCCATTTTCAAGAGGTCTCCACCTTGTCAAATTCACTCCAAGGGAAAGCTGAAGAAACAGAAAGGCATGCAACAAGGATTTCAAGTTTATTTTCATTTTGTAGATGAATAAGGTTGAAGCAAAGACACAGTTTCTTTCCCTGAGGCCTAAAGAGCTCACAAGGAATGCTGTGGATTGTGTGGGATCCTAAAAAAAACCCTTCAAAAGCAGGCACACATTGAAGGTGAACTCCATCCACCTTCTCACCTTTCCGTAGGGGAAAGTAAATATTTTAAATGGAGGAAACTGCATAATCTCAGTTGGGTATGCAGACGTCTGCACCAAGAGGCAAAAAGACAATTCAAATAACAGCATAAATCGGATGTTCAGGGACCAGAAATCTTTTTCAGCTCCATAGCTAGAAGCCACTTGCAGGCAGACAAGTTCTTTGCCAGGCACTTCCCATCTGCAGGCCCCAACACATCCTGCCTTGGATCCATCTCGCTCCAGCTTCCTGACCCACCTCCTCTCACTCCCTTCAAGGTAATGCATTTTTAATTATAACTGAGATAAAGTAGTTAAACAGCCACTATCAGGCTAATAAGGACAACACACCTATGTGCCTGATTTCAGAAGATTACATCAAGCATTCATCGTCGAGCTGAAGCTGCTCACACGACTGCAGAGGGGAAGACAATGGAGAGCTTGGCTCTTAACCAAAAGCTGTGGATTTTGTGTGTGTGTATTTTGCAGGAGAGAAAAAGCAGGAGGAGAAAAGTCATAGCAGTAAAATATGGCTATGTCTAAGCCTTCTTTACCTGTCAGATAGGTTTAAAACACAGCCCAGCTTGACAGCATCTTTTAACCATCCTGCATTCTTCAGTAATTATGCCCATAATAGCTGAGCCTCTGCTCTGCATCAAAGGTTTTTACCTTTTGTAACTTAAACTCAAGAAATGGCTTAGAGCAAAATGGGTTAGGCTTTGCCCTTCATCCAGCAAGAGACACTTATCTTCCTGTCCACAAGGCAACTCATAAGCTGGACAAAGACAGAAACAAGGGTAAAAGCAGTATGTTTATGTAGCCTGGTGCAAGTGAAGATACACTTTGCTAGGCTGCTCCTCTGTGATAAAAAAGCTCACCCCGAGCAAATAAAAGGGCCCTATTTCATAAAGCTCTGCCACTATCTTAGAAGCAGAGCACGAATACCCATAAAGCCAACAGAACCACACAGGGGTAAATCTTCCAAAACACTCAGCACAGCAACCATGTGTTATGGCAAGGAAAGCCACTGGATTCTCTGCTACTATGTTACCTCCCCTGAGCTTTTTAATGAGGAAATATAGAGGGAAAGAAGACTGGGAACCCAAAATCCAGCAATAAAACCCAGCTCTTCAAGAAGCCACTCCTCACTTACTCTGCTCAAGATTTGATTGTTAATTCAATGTTACATTAAATTTACAAACTATTTCTAAATCTTCAAGACAAATGGTCTTTTCAACATTCTGCTTACACAAAGGCCAAAGCACTGAAATCCTATCAGGGGATACAGCCACCACCACAGCACATACACACCACCACAGCACACACATACACCACACAGCACATACTACCATAAACACATACGTGTACAAGATCCAGAAGATGCCTCACACTGGCTTAGCTCTCCCTATGGATATGTATCCTAACTGGTCTTTTCATTTTTGCTGTTTCTGTCCAATGCCTTTCTTTCTATTCCCTCTTTCCACTGTTCTCCTTAGCACTGAGTTGACATTAGACACATCCCATACAGATATGCTGTCTATCTGCCACTGATTTAGTTGGCTGGACCAGCTGGGTCACCCGAAGGACTAAGCTTTGACTTCTATTTGCTTCTGAAAGTTTTAGTTTTCTTAAGATCAAAGGCCTGATTCCCTCACATGCAGTTACAGCATAAATCCTCCTAAATAGACAATATTCTTTGATTTTGCAGGTATCAGCGCAATAAATACTCTGCCAAAAATCTGGCTTTGAACATAGCTCAGCAGATTGAAGCGTAAGGGAGCAGTTACCCCAAGGCACCCCCTGGGATCCAAAGCCTTCTCCTATGATGCAGCAGTTTGCAAGGCACGTTGCCACTGTAGGAAGTGGCCTGGCCAAGCCACAACAACATGTTCAAGAAAAGAAAGAAGGGTGTAATTTGCAGAGTAACATTCAATGACACTGAAGCCATCACAGCACAGAAAAGCTATTGCAAAGGACTAATCACTCAAATATTTCTTCCTTCTCCCCAACCTACCACACCAACATCAGTATGCCTTGTGCCCAATGCTCTCAGCCTGTCTTGCTCACGAGCACAAGGGCCATGTACATAGCCCCTAAAACACTCAGCTTCCCCTCACCACCTCTACAAATGGGGCTCAAAGGGACACAAAAAAATTATCAGAGGGATGGCACAAGAGGATGAGAGACAGGATGAGAGAGCTGGTGTCGTTAGCCTGGAGAAGACACTGGGTAGGCATTATTGCAGACTTTCACTGCTTGAAGGAGGACTATAAGAAAGATGGGGACAAACATTTCAGCAGGGCCTGTAGCAACAGAACAAGGGGTTATGGTTTTAAACTGAAAGAGAGCAGATTCCGATTGGATTTTGTGAAGAAATTTTTTTAAATGAATGTGATCAAACAATGGAACAGGTTGCCCAAAGAGGTGGTAAAAGCTGTATCCCTGAAAATATTCAAGGTCAGGCTGGACAGGGGCTCTGAGAAACCTACTTGAAGATGTCCCTGCTTACTGCAGATGACCTTTAAAGGCCTCTTCCAACACAAACCATAATATGATTTTTCAAATCACCAGCAGCACACGTGGGCTGGACCTTATGCCCCAATCTGCAGGAGTGAGCTCTTCCTCCATCCCCACCACTCCTGGCATTTTTGCCACATCAAGGACACGCATGGCTTGGCCGCTTGGTTTTGTTAGGGCTAGCAAAGCAAGTTCCTTGGAACACCCCATAAAAGCTCATGTCAACATAAGGTAAAGTAAGTCACAGGAGCATGCTGATGAGCTCCTCATTTCCCTTGCTGCACCCTGTGAATCCACCCCCTTAAGTGGATCTGTGCAGAGAACTTCTCAAACCACCATACAATACATATAAGAAAGGCCTCTCTCAAGTGAGCATCTTGCTTCTTGTTATTCCCTCCAATACTTACAGAGCACTCAGCTACTGCTGTCCATCTCACTACCTGTTAAATACAGCCCTATACAAACCAAAATTGGGAAATCAGGTTTTATTGGCTGACCCCACCTTAAGGAATGATACCAACAGAAAACAAGCCCACTATGACTCTCATGCTTTGTTATTTGCCATGCTGAGCTGTTTCATAAACAAAAAAACACAAAACAACAACCAGAAATGAGGAAAAAAAATACTAAATGAGACTTGTTCCACAAGAGAAAAAAATCCTGAATGAGACGCTACATGAGAGTTCAGCAGGTTTACTGCTGTTTGTCAAACGGTTTCACGTTGCACGGGTAGCATTGAATTCTTTTTTTCTTTTATTGGAGATATTAATAAACTATGTTATCTTTGTTCTGCTTGTGTTATTCAAAAGAAGTGACAAAAGAATTTTCCTCACTTCCCTAGATTACACGTTTTCCCAAATGTTTGTACTTTGCAGTCATGCTATGGAAAATATTCACATGAGTAATCACACCAAAGTCATTATAACTACCCCTGTGAAGAAACATTTAATCTTCTCTTAAGCTACTAATGTGCTGCACTCAGTTCCAAGCTCAGCATTTTTAAGTAAAAGCATCTATTTTTAAATTATAATGTACTAATTATCCACTTTTGTAACAAGTCCCTGACACCAAGAATCCCTGGCTTCATGCATATCCTTTCAATTCTGTAATAAGCTCTTGGGAGGTCCCCAGGTTTTTCTTTCAGCAATGGGGGCAAATACCACAGACTCACTTTTCTGGTCCTTGAAACACATTATCAGATGAAGAAAATGATGTGTCCGTAAAAGCAGAAGGAAAATGGTACAATAGGCAGCATAGCAGTGAGCTGACCCCCTTCAACCCACAATGGGGAATTCAAACACAGCATTTCTAGGCTGGGACCTTCCACTCAATGCCTCTCGTGCTTTGGTTTTCAGGGAAAAGGGCTCCTTGGCTCCAGTGCCCACCAACCACCTTCTCAGCCAAGGCACAGGGTGGGTGGGAAACCCCCGTGGCTCTGAGACCACAGGCAAGGTGCCTTCCCCTGGCCCTTGGGACTCAGCAACCATCAGTGCTACACGAGCAGACAAGGGAGCACTTCCAGGCATGGCAGCTCCTGTGAACTCTGCTGGGAGCCACCTGTGGCTACAGAAACTGCCTCTGTGATAGTCACAGGGGTAGCCAGGCAAGGTCTGGCAGCATGCAAAGAAGTTCTTGTGTATGCTGGATTTTTCTTCAGTGAATGTATCTATTTACTTTTAAACAGAAAAAAAATCAGGTTTTAGTGGCAAAGGTTGTTTGGGGGGGAATATTTTGTGGGTTTTTTCTTCTGTTGTTGTTATAGTTGGGTTTTTTTAAGAAAAATCTTCCATACTTGAGTATGTTTCCCAAGTGTTTTTCTACCCTTTAGATTGAAGTGCCTGAGTACTTGGGCTGCTGCCTGAAGAAGGCTGAGCAAAAAACCTTTAGTTCAGTTGTCTTCTCAGCCAGCATAAACAACAAAAAAACTTCTCCAATGGAAAAGCAGTGAGGACCTTTAAAAAAAAATTACAAACAAAAAACAAATAATAAACACAACTATAGTTAGGAAGGTAATTCACACCATGAGTATAAACATACATAATATGTTTTTAAAAGGCACAGCATTGTCTAGTCATCAGCATCAGTTCCCCATCATGGGTGTCAGTGTGGGATGCCCAAGGCCACCACCCTAAATAGAGGCTGACACTCAACACAGACATAGTACAGGGAAGGAAAAGAGATTTCATTTAAATGAGTGTCAAACTGACTGAGAGAAGGAAATACGAAAGGCACCAACAATAATCCTTTCAACACAACACCTATAATGTCCCTCCCCTGTTTATGATGTACAGTAATATATTTCAGAATATCTGACAATAGAAAAAAACAGGATAATGCTTTTACGTTCTAGGAGTCAGGAGGTAACAGTGTAAGACAGCTAGGCATAAAAAAAATGAAAATAGTTCTAGTGACCTGATCAAAGAATAGACTCCTATCTAATAAAGCCATGGAACAGACTCCTATCTAATAAAGTCAGGTGTGCCCTTAACAATGTATTAGTCAGACAGGCAGCTCTGGATTCTGTATTTCAAAAATCTTGTATGTAATTGCCTGGGCTTGCAAATGTCACTGTATCATATTTCTAGCAATGCTTTGGGCAGCATATTTTGTGTGAGTTATACTGCCAGGAAAAGTGTCTCATCTCACTCAACTGGCAGTAAAACTTGCTTACACACACTCCTGAACTGTTTATAGGTAAAGCAGAACAACTGGAACACATGAGGAGAGAACTGCCTCGTTTTATCCCACTGTCAGTTCTACAATTCACCTGAAACCAGCCACTTACTGCAGTACCAAGAAAAAGGTAGAGTTTGTCCAGAAGATACTAGAAAAAAGTATTTAGTCTTCCTAGCAACTAAATAACAAAAAGATTCCACTTTACCAGCAGCATTCATAGTTAGCCTAGAATAACACTAAAAAGCATGACCTCCCCTCTACTGAGCCCAGGGTGAGTTTGGCTCTGGCACTTACAGAACAGTTTTATCAGAGTGCCATTATTCATTTTAACTTCACAACCATGAGAAGAGCTGTAAATTGTTTCTGAAAGAGCACTCTCATTTCTGGAGCCTGAGAAAGTATTTCCTGTCTGGACCCTCAGAAGCTGATCTGTTAATAATTCAATGGTAAAATATATTTTCTTGGGCAAGAAGAGAGGAAATTGATATTAGAAGAAAAAATAAGACAAATCACAAAATCTGTTTTAATATATTCTTTCTCTCCTGTGCTTCCCTTAGCTTTTTCTCATTTCACTAGAAACACAATACAACTCCTACTGTCTCTGGAAAATTCCCACTGAAGCAAGTAGAAGTTGTATCTACGAAAGATGGGATGCAAAGATCTATAGTTACCAAGCTTGCCTCCTCCAGCAACCTGTATGGTTCTGGTAACAGCTCCTAAAAGGGTGAGGATCATCCACCTAGATAGCTTCCTCCTTTAAGCAGCCCTTTTCTAGATCCAGTGTGGTGTAGTCTCCCAAACCTGCTGACCAGTCACACTGAACACAACCAGTCCAGCCTTGCATCAGGAGCAGATCAACAGATCTGTTGTGTTAGGAAATGGAGTAGAATGGAGCCAGAAAACTTGCAAGCTTTGTATGGTCTTTTTGGTTTTAGTGACAACACAGTCTATGCAAAAATAAAGAACTAGGTTTCTTTTTTTCACTTTTTTTTTTTTATTTTGATTAAAAAACCCAAGAAAGACCAAAATTAAAAAATGAATGGTCAATGTCTCCTCCTCCCCTCATTCAAAGCCCAACTTCAAGGCCCACATCCTCTCTTAACTGCTTTCTGCCAGAAGGCTGAGATAAGAATGAAAGGAAGGAGATAAGAAGGAAATGTTCAATAACAAGAGTGGTTTGTGAGTCTCAAGCCACACTGAAAACACGATTTAAGGAGCTGAATAAAGAGGCAGTGGTTGCTGAAGGAGCAGATCAACTGCAGACAGAAAAGTCACATAAGAAGTGGAAAAATGAGGTTACAAGAGAAAAAAAGAGGATGTGTTTAATTTTTTTTTCTGTAAACTCCATTCACAAAGTCATTACAAACTTATTTCTCAGCATTTAAAGTTAAGGAAAGGTCAGGCTTGCAGGCCATTTCAGAAGGTCGGCCACAATTACTTAAAGCGGCTATTGCTGGAGTTTGGGGAAAAAAAATTAAACCATGGAAGAAATCAGCCTTTTCCAAAAACAAGCAAGCACAAGAAGACATCCTCCTATAAAAAGCTCTGTTAATCACTTTCAGCATCTGTCGGAACAGTGAAATACAGCTGAGACAGGCCAGCATTTTGTAGGGAGGGTTGTGCTTTTTTTTGTTTTGTTTTGTTTAAAGAGCAAGCACTTTGTCACCAAAGGCATCTTGTTCTTAGCTGTGCACTCAAGAAGGTATCCCCCATCTGTGTGAAAGAAGACAGTGTTCAAAGAGCATGGGTGGGAAGAGCCAGACAAGCAGCACTGCCTACTCCAGGGTCTCCCATTACACAGAGCAACTGGAGGACCAGGGGAACCTGTTATGCAGGAGCCAGAGTTACAAAAGGACCTCTCCACAGCCAAACATGCAGGAAATGTGGAAATCATCCACAAGATCCACCAGAACTGCTGTGAGTTGCTGCTGTCTTCAACAGAGGTTAGGTGATGTGAGCAACCTGGCCCAGTGACAGGGCTGTGAGCAGGAGGTTGGACCAGACCTCTGGAGATCCTTTACCACCCAAATTACCTTATGATCCCACAAATGCCTGTTTGCAGACTACAATGCATGACGATAAGGCTGCAGATCCACAGCAACTTATCTCAATCTCTCTTTTCCCCCTCTCTCACCCTAGTTAGGTTTTTGCCTTTGAGCTGCCTCACTGTGAGCCCATATCGGAGAAAAAAGGAGAACAAAGGCTGAGAGACATTGATGGTGCTGTCCCCCACCAGCTCGAAACACTGTGGCAGAGCAGATACAAAGGCAAGATCAGTTCCTGCTAAAAATGGTAAGGAGGGACTGTATTTCTCTAGGTCAAACATCTGAAAATGGACTTGCACCTTCCTCTGTGAAGAGGGAGCACAGATGAAAAAGGGAAGTTAGGGATAATAATGGCTAAGATTGACTGGAGCACTTTCCATACCTACCCATTCAGGTCCCGTCCCAGCAGATGGTTTCTCAGTTCTGTTGTTCCCATGCTGTTTGGCACCATGCCTTGCCTTAACCACCTCATGTTTTTAAGGGTCAAAAACACGCTGTTTACAAAACAAGAGGTCTGACCTCAAAGCAAAATAGCACCATATCCATCCAAGAGTCAACTTTTGAAGGCTTAGCCTCAGCTAGCACGGGGTGCAGCCAGTGTCATTTCTGGAGCCATCAGGAGAGACAAGATGCCCCTGAGAAAGGTGTAGAAGCAGCTAGAGCAGAGCCAACAGAAGAATGAGGACACAGCAAGCAGCAGGGTGACAGACAGGCTGGGAAGGGGCAGGGTCTTAGCAACACTTCATCAGGCTGGTGAGATCCTGACACAAAGCCACCAGTGGAGAGGAAGACAAGAGCTTGCATGCTGGTGTGCAAGATTTTAAGCAGAGAGATAGCATTGAGAAAAGGTCAGTTACAGATAAAGGTAAAAGCCACACTTGCTAAAATCACAGAAGAAGCAATTGAAAAGGCAAGAAGGAAGAAGCCCTGAGGAATTCACTGCAACTGCTCAGTTTGTAAAAGAGGGTTACAGCATCCCAGCACTGCAGTGCAGTCTCCATAAGCCTCAGCTTGCTTTAATCTAGAGACTTAAGTCACTTATTGCAGCAGCTCATCACAGGCTGCCAGAGCAGCAAGGGGAGTTATCCTCTGCTGAAAGCCCTAATTATTGCTGGAGCTGAAGAATGCAAACCATACCTGAGCTAGTTAGCTCAAAACTAGCTAAGATACCTTTATGTTCAGCTGCAACACATGCAGGAAAAATCAAGGATGCTAACAATGAAACAAAGGTTGGTCACCTTGCAAACACACCAAGGCCTTGGTTTCAGAAGGTAAAAGAAAGATGCTACAAGATGCCATTTACTTTTTTCACTCTTTCTTTTCCAGGATGAGAGTAGGCATTTCCCCAGATGTATTTCTATGTGTTGCCACAGAGAGAAGAGAACCAGGTAGTACTGACAAGCATTCATCAGGAGACGCAGCATTCCCTTGAGGTGCAAATCTCATCTTTTCTCACCATATTTAGTAAAGAAGAAGCCTGCAAGAAGTCACATACAATACCAAAACCTATAGGTAGCATCATGCAGCAATCATTATTTTGCAGTTAGGTGAAACACCATATAAACTATCACAGGTTCCAGTTTCCTTCTGCAACCCATGATGCAGTCACTGCTGGTGTTTCCATGGCTCGTGCTGAGAGGACAAGACCACAGGCTGGGACAGCCTGACATGTCTCTTCTTATACCTACTGACCTGAGGGGCCCTGCACCCATTTTCTGAATGAAGAGCCAGCACAAATAAACAAAAGAAGGACATTTATGAAGTGTTATATATATATGGCTCCAGATTCAAGCCAAACATATCTCGGCATCTGTGACAGCAAAGTCTCTGTAGTTCTACTAAAGCTTTCAAAAGATTTCTGCATGCAACTCATTCATTAAGCAGGCTGAGGGGTGCCACAGCAAGTAATTACTACAACCCAAGCAGTAAGAAAACAGGTAAAGCAAATCCAGGCAAGTTTTGAGCAAGAATTCTTCATCCAGTTGCCTATTTACAGATTGCCTCTCATTCACTGTAAGAGAGAGAGAGAAAGAGAGAGAGTGAGAATGTATCTATATCTATATCTATATATATATGAGGGTTTTCCCTGTGAGAGCACTCACTCGTTTCGGCCCAGGTCAGCATGGCAGTGCCCAGAGACACACTGATATGACAGAGCCACTAAGTTCTCTGCCCCAAAACACTTGTCCTGTGAAACACAAGACAGGGAGCAACTTTTGGACTAAGCTTTCCAGCAGTAAGCCCTAGAAGCCCCAGCTGTTGCTGAGGCACTACAGAAGTTACCACTGCAGCAAGGTCCATGAAGCAAAGAGGAGAAGGACAAAAGGTGCAGAGCAAGCACTGATGTTCAAGGAAGATGCCACGGACTGGGAATTGAGAACCATGAAAAGGGAAGGTTTGATGAAGTCTGCAGTACACTGGTAGGGGAGCACAAGCTTCAGTTTCAAAGGTACCCACACACCCAGGTGTTAAATGCAAATGGATCTTCCAAAGCAATGGAAGATCCTCAGGAATTAAAAACTGGTGCACAAATCACTGGGCAAAAGTGTTCACCAGCATGAAAACAAGAAAAAGTTGTAATAGCAGGTTCCAGTTGTTCAACATTTTCAAAGACAGAGGAAAATAAGTTCTGTCTAAATTATTTCCTTTTTACTCTCATCATTCATAACAAAAATCAACTCTGAAGTCTGTAGCTCACTTTTCTTCCATCTCACAAGACGAGTGATGTCTTGTGGCTCCCATCAGAAGGGATCTGTTTGTGTCCTCTGTCTCTACACAAACACTGAAGAGCTTAGAAAGACAGCACTGGGATTAATTTAAGTAGCCACTGAAACCCGAAGCTTAACAATTATCTGAGCAGAAAAATTAAAAAGACTAATGCACTGCCATACAGATAAATCTGCTTTCCCTCTTTAAAATCAATTATGTCACTGAATGAGACTGGATATTGACAGAGAAAAGCAGAACAATGATAGATGGAGTGAGTCTGACACTAAAACATTTTACAGCCATCCTGTGCTTGAATGGTAGCCAAGAAGCAAGTCCCTGCAGCCCTTCCAACAGCTATTTGGCACTGACTTCACTGAGGAGCTCGCTGTATACCTCTAACATAGACAAGCCAGCAGTCAGAGAACACCCTGGAAACAAAAGCAAAGGGTTTGAATTAATAAGAAATCTATAAGCTAAAGGCTAGAAGCTACTGCCATCAATGAAAAATGACAAGATGACAGCCACTAATTCCTGTCCACAGGAAACAACCAGAATGACTGTAGGTGAAGTCGCCTACTTTTTGTGACTACATTGTTATTGACAAAGTATTAATTAAAATTTCCACTTCATACTCTCATTGAAGAAGTATTAATTACTACTTCCTCTTCATGCCTCTCCTGAAGGTACCTACAGACCTCAGATGAACTCTTCTGCTGTTTATTTTACAGAGATACATATCAAAAATAAAAAATGTGAAGAATACTAGTACTGATTTTGCAAGTTTAACTATCAGCCAGCTCCTGATTTAGACACAGATGACCCTTCCTGGGATTAACCACATACAATAATCCCTTAGGTGAATCTCTCAGCAACAGGCAAATACAAGAACATGCAGTGTGCCTCTATTTTAAAATGTGAGCCTTCTCACAAAGTCAGACTTAATTTGCCACATGCACATGTAGACATCTTGTTGAATCAAGACCACTCAAGGTAACAGGAAACCTCTGTTTGTATAGTACTTAAAACACAGACATAACTCTACAAATGAACTCAAAAATGTCTCTGGGTAACTCTGCAAAGTTTCACAGCAGTGCAAGTCCTACATTCTTCCTTCCCCACCTTGTAGGCACCTCCCAAGATGGAGATGATACCACACAGGAATCTAAGAATTTATTTTCTCCTAAGAAAATGCATTATGTGTTATTAGAATCTCCACTTTTGATAAAACAGACCAGACCTGACACCTACCAGACTTGCTTTCCTAACACATAAATTACTAAATCCAAGATTATATGTTCATACCACTAAAAACCTGGCCAGCCTCCCTTCTCTTGGGGTCACTCCTTCCAGCTGCTCATAGTTGGTAAAGCAGGCTTCTCTACAAGGGTTGTGCCTGGCCTGAAGACACGTGTCTAAAAAATATACTTGTTTCTCGAGCACCTAAGACTGCAGAGACTAAAAGTTACTTTTCCTGCTCCCTGTCCTACCCACTGCTAACCCTTTTGTGATTATTCTGCTCTGCAGCTACTCACAAAACCAATATTTTCCTGTATAATGGCATAGGATTTTTCAGTCAGTAGCACCAAGAAGGTATGTCTTTTTAACCAAAAAATTGTGACAACTAGCAATGATGGCAGGAAAGCTCAGTATCCACAAAGCTTTGTACACCCCTACTTCAGAAACAGTGGGTAAATTTAAATTATCTTTTCTCAAACTAAGAAGAAAACTCACACCCTTTTATTTATTTTTTAATAATCTTTTTCTGCTCATAGTGTCTAGTATGTTAGATACGGTATTTGCTTTAAAATACACCTTAGAATCCTGTTTTTCAACTGGTTAAACCTCCTCATGAACACACAGCTAATTAGGACATCCCTGCAGCCCAGGTGAATTGCTGACTTCCCACAGCCAGACCAGGGCCACTCAAGATGCCACACCAGGCACCTGAAAACCTCCATTCAAGCCTATCCCAGTGCCCACAACCTGCTCCTGCTTTGACTTAAACAGCCATATAAACACCATATATGTGACAGTCCACCGGGACCTCCTTTTTCCACTCTCCTTCCCACTGTTGTGAACATGTTACATTCTCTTTGGGCACTCAAGATTGCCCAGGGTTGCCTAGACTGTCCTGCTTGACAAGACCCATTTGCAAGGTCCCACCGGGAGGCTCCTGGCAGGTGGAAATCTTCTGCATGGGTGCTCACCAAGTTCTGGCTTCAGAAGCCAGAGCATCTCAGCAACACCTTTGGATTAAGGGAAGTGCACAGGTCTCCCTCAGCAGAGACTGTGGAGACAAAGGAGGCCCCTCAAGGAAACCCAGAGTAAACACTCAGCTTGCTCTTAATGCCAGCTATTGTTATTTCATCTGTCAATGAAAAGGGAACTTGTCTGGGCACTAACCCTGCAATATGCACAAGCAGGAGAGCAAACACCACCGCTCTGCTAGAGCAGGAGGCAGGGGCAGAGTCCACCCCCACACAGGCTGAGGAGCACTGGAAGGCCCAAGGGTAAGCTGAGAAATGCTGGCAGCCAAATAACACACCAGGAATCCTCTGACTAACAGACCCTCCTTAAAAAAAAAACAAAAAAAAAAAAACCAAAACCAGAAACCCAACCAACCAACCACAAACCTCAATCAAACCCCATCCCCAAAACAACAACAAAAAAACCTTCACATCTCTAGGAATTCACTGCAGCTCTAGGAGTTCACATGGAGCTTACACAAGTTCAGTTACCTCTGCAGAAATCGAACACAATAAATTAACAGGCAATGAAAAATGTAATTTATGTTGGATAACTTCTTTGGGAAGGGACAACTATAATGAACTGTATGCATTGTTATTGGCACAGTTGTAGAGCTCTATAAGCTCAAAGATCCAAGGATACTGGTAAGACAAGGTAAGTAGACAACAATATAATTATGTCTTCTTCACAATGACCTAGAGAAAGGCTGATGCATCTGGAAAACTATATATTTTTCAATATTCTTTGCATATAGAAAGCTATCCATGGATATTCTTACCAAAGTGGAAAATGCAACTACAGTCTGAAAGACTGAATATTGGTTCATCTTTATTGTTAAACTAAAAGTTTCTCTAGCCTTGATATATGCTTTTTTTAAAGGACAAAAAGTTCCCCTTTTTAAAAACAGAAATACTCATTTTATTTTATAGCCCCACAAAAATAATTAAGACTCTGCTGCCAAATCTCAAACACGCTGGCAGCACCCATCTTCTTGTGATGCTAGTAATACCCTGCAAGTTTTATTACACATGGAGTCTCACTCCTTTTTGGGAGCCTCTGAACACTCAGTGAGAGCAGAGGTTACTGCACACCCAGCTTCCAGGCAGCAGATCCGCAGGAGTTACTGAACTGGAGTTACTGGTGAGGATGGAGACAGTGACACACTGCACTGCTGCCAACACAGGGACACTGCCACTGCTCAGCCACACTCCAGCCCCAAAGCTTCCCCTCACAAAACACACCTTTCTTGCTCTTCTGCTGGGACAAGAAGGAGGAATCAGCCTCTCCTTGTGGCCAGCCCAGTTCCACTGGCCACTTTAGGTGTCCTTCTTGGGAAAAGCCACTGGGACTTCTCACCTTCCAAGACCCCCTCTCTGCTCTGTTGGTGGGATTCCCCATAGCGAGGCCAGCAATGGGCCTCCTCGGCATCCTTGTTCTCTTCCCAAGACAAGCATGAGCTAGCAGGTAGTACCTTCTTAAGCACTAACAGCCAACCAAAAAATGCTATATAACTAAAACATCGTTAAGGTACACAAACTGCACTCTTCAGATAGAAACATTTTTCATTGTCACATTGGATAGATTTTGTAAAGAACCAAGTTTGGAGTAGTTTCCTAGAGTTTGAGTGAACCGGTTTGCCTTTCTACAGGAGCAATCTTTGATATACCTGCATGTCCCTTTCCTAATCAACTGACAGCAGAATACAAGAGTAAGCTAAAAGGCTGTTTTTTACTCTGACTTCAGCTGTTTTGTTGTTCCATTCCATCACCCCGCAAGAGAAGAGCAATGAAGTCTCACATTGTATGCCTTAGAAGTATATCCAGCTCCAGAAACCACACTACAGAAGTCATTATACTGTGCATATTTAAGTGCATATTTCTCTTATAAAAAAAAAAACCAAAACTGCCTTAATAAGTGGTAACAGCAATATTACACTACTGCTTTTCTGCAACAGAGAAAAAAGCAACAATAAGAACCACTATTTGGATTCTCTGGGTAGTTATTGCCCTTTGAGTGCACACTCTATTGTTACTGTGGCCCAGAACGGGAGCCTGATTGAAAAGGAAGCCATGAAAACCTACTCAAATGTCAACTGGAAAGCACTTGGTTTCATCAAAATACATATTTGTACATTCTTAGCATTCAGATATTTCTCATCACAGGTCTCAGGTGAAATCCCAGGTCATAAACTGAGGGATCAAATACATGAGACAGAAGAAAGCATGTTTACATATTAGGTGAAGGGATTTTTTTCCAAGAAGAACATAATATGCCTAAAAACCTTTCCAGATATGGCCCACACAGGGAGCAGTTTCAATACTGGAAACTGGAGACTGCAACAACATTCTCAGCAGACAACATCATTAGAAAATAATAAAAATATATATGATTTTATATTTAAAACAAAGAAACAAAGTTTGGAGAGAGTTTGAATTTTTAGAACCCCATAAAATTTCTGCTACTGCAGAAAGCTACTATTAAGAAGTTCCTTTCACCTCATGTTTCATATCCACAGCTCTGCAGGGGAAATAACCATCTGGCTGCAGCTTTTGTTTTCTCCAGGTACTTAAGCCTTCCCTGAACTATCCAAAAAAGGGGAGCCTGGCCATCAAGTGTTTGCAGAAGCCAAGGAAAGGTGTGATGTTGCTCATAAGGCACCTTTGGATGCCAACACCCAATCTGTCTGGTTGCATCTTTTCTGCTATTCTCTAACTGGATGCCTCAAGAACATAGTAGAGCTCTGGTATGCCCTACCTGGGGGACAACCTGCAATTCTCCTGGCCAGCGTAACAGAGGACAGGTTCACCATCTGCATGAATAGCCAATGGCAACAGCACCAGAAGATCTGGGAGAGAGGGCCAACTTCATTTCTATTCCTTTTATAAAGGAGCTGAATCAAAAACCTGCCACTCAAGCCCAGTGACAGCAGTGTTTTCATATACGGCTCACCCTTCCTTTGGTGCATCTCTGCACCAAATGCATATTTATCCAGGAATCAAAACAAACCCATTTCAAGGTAAATTTTAAACAGTGGCAACACTCATAAAGTCTCAATTTAGCCCACTAAAACCATTACAGTTTGATAAATAAAATATTAGGTGGCAAGCCTCTAACTAGCAAACTACAAAGTTGGGAACACATTACTTAAGTTTTGTGCCACAAAATCACGAGGCAGAGTCTGGGAGATGGGGGTGCCTGGGGACCATGGCAAGGGCCATCCACCTCAGCTTTTGTAAAACCAAACCCAACCATGTACAACCCAGGAGCAGGAGAGGTGGGAAGGTGACTGAGGGAGCAGCCTGCTGGTGTACGATGCTGCCAGCCCGGGAGCCTTCTTGGAGCACTGGGAATAACACCTGACAAGGGCTCCATTCAGTGTGCACTGGTCGCACAGCTCCCAGCAAAGACAAGGGCCCTTTGAGGAGGGAAACGAGGAGCATTTAATTAAAGACTGGACCCTTGTGGGCAGACAAAGGGATGGAGAGAGTGGTGGCCTGGATGCCACTTTGTCAGAGGGCCCTCGGCCACCACAGTTTCCTTTCAGCATCGCTTCTTTACACACAGCATATGCTTAACTTGCAAAGCTGGATGACTCCTTTGCCACTGGGAAGGACTCTTTACTGTACAATGGCATTCTTTGTAGGGGGCAAAGGAGGTGGGGAGACAGTGCTAGCTGGCCATTAACCTTATAAATCCTTGAGCTGCACAATGAATACCATGCGTCAGTGTATTTGACTTTGCCTCTTCGCAAGAAACTGCATGGAATGAAAAAAAGAAACAGAAATTAAACTAAATGGGTCATACCTTTGATTCCTGAATGCTTTTTATTTTTGCAATACATTTTAGATAACCTGCAGACCACCCATGGCTTTCTCTAAAGATCAAGAAGCATTTCTGATTGAGATTTCACTTGCAAAATATGAGTGCAAACCATATACTGAGAAACTGGGTGTGTTATTTATATGCAGTCCATATTCCCTTAGCTCTTCCCAGCCTCTAGGACCTGCTTTTACCAAATACCCTAAAGGCCCAGCTCAACACTTCTTAGTAGCAAAGTTCTTTCCTCAAAGTTGGGAGTAAATTCACAAGCACTTCAGCCAGGGCATAAGCTGAAGTTTACCCTATTTTAGTGTCTTTTTTTTTTCAGGCTGCAGTACCCACCTCAAAGGTATAAAAAGTGCCTGGTAGATCTCTTACCAGCTCTAAGATCGGGTGTGAGAGAAGGGGGAAAAAATATTGTAGTTTAAATCCCCTGAAGTTCCCATGGTAATACCAGGAGGCACACAAAAGGTGTAGATGAGTGTGCAGTAAACTCCTCCTCAGAGGTTTTATTACTGTGAAACCTAACGCTCCCTCACTGAAAAGAAATTTTCATGATATAAAGGAGATAATTGGGAAGAAAAAAGGACAATTCATGTTTTATGACTGGCCATAGATGAATAACATTTTATGTCCAACAATCTACACTACACCATAATCATCCACTAATGACTGGAAAATTCACTGTGAAAATTACTGAACCTAAACTGGTGGGGTGTTAATTTAATTTTTGTTGGCAAGAGAGTACACGTCAGGGAGAGAAAATAAAGAGATCACTTAGCTCCAGCTCCCAGTGCAGAAAAAAAGTTTCCCTCCCATATGCCTGGCCGAGCAGAAACAATGGACAACAGCCCTGCCCTGCCAGCTTTGCTGAATTATAACTCCTGCTAGTTAGTTTAATTATTGCACATACATTTCTTGAAAACTCCATTTGAAACATCAGCTTCTAATTGGAGAAATTGCTGTGGGCATGACCGAGGGGTTATTATAAAGTTTGGTCATTTCTTTTCAAGCAATCATTACAAAAGGGCATGCCCCTTCCATGAAGCATATGAAAACCTCTCAAAGATGCCCATTGTCTGAGACAGAAATCAAGTGCAAGAGATAAAGAAGAGAGTCTCACAAAAGGCAATGAAGGCACAAAAATGAGGCGGAGCATCCTGCTATACCAGCAGCACCTTGCTTAGGAGAACCAAAAGGGGAAAAAAAATATTCAGTTTCCAGGATGACAAATACTAGTGGGTGCAAATGGAAGGTGTGTCAAAGACAGAAACCTTATTAAAGTAATAACGCCTATTAAAGACTTAAGTTGCAAAAGCCTTGCAAAGTTACAAGAAAGCTTCAATTTGTTTTTTCCAATTCAGAAAATTTCATCACAGGACCTATAGGTCTGCATAAAGTTTCCTTGACCCCTCTAAATCTGCAAACTTAGATTTGGTGGGTTTGTTTATTCAAAGTCTGCTTATATTTTTAAAGGTTCCCCTTTAATCAACTTAAAAAGCTAGATACACCCACCAGTGTCCTCATACTCAAATAACTCTGACCACTGCAAAAACAGACAATGAGCAAGCTTTTGTAGTCATTAGGAAAACTGCCAGAGAATTAAGTTTTCAACTAAATGTGACACATGAAACACTGCATTCCCTGTACCCTTATATTCCTACCCTAGTTCACAGTAGCATCTAATTTTACAATTCAGGAGTTGAATCTTTGGACTCTGGGATCTCATAGGGATATTAATCTATTTACTTTCTAGCTCAGACACACCTGCATCAAGCATACTAGGTTTGTCCAGTCCCTGTTAACTACAGATTACACTTTCAGGAGCACCTCATTATCAAGCCAAGGTGACTTAAACGTGCAAAGACCCAGTGATGAGTCTCCTCCTGGTTTACATCTTAAAATCCCAGCAGAAGGAAACATGCTGTGCATATTAGATGTTTAGTATTCCCACCTCCTCACCAGCTATTTTTTCCTCCAGTTATTAACTCCATGGCCATCACAAACCATTACTCATCTGACCAGCCAAGGCTCTGGACCACAATGAACAAGAAATATCAGCAACACTAGCAGTGGTTTGAAAGTCAGGCTGCACTCATCATTTCTGGGCAATGCTGGCACTTAAGGATGCAGGTGCAGGAAAGGATTGTCCAAGGCTCTCCAGTACCCATGCATGGAGGTCATGCAGGGCAAAAGAGGAGGCACTTCTGTCCCTTGTTCCCTACCAAGCAGCAGTGGCAGGTTGAGAAGTTTTCTCCACACCGCTCTGGAGCAGGCAGCTTGTCCTCCAGACACCCAGTCCCAGTCTGGCTCCAGGGGCAGG
Organism: Heliangelus exortis; assembly: GCF_036169615.1. Lineage (NCBI taxonomy): Eukaryota > Metazoa > Chordata > Aves > Apodiformes > Trochilidae > Heliangelus > Heliangelus exortis. The sequence goes on along the minus strand of NC_092425.1, from coordinate 21,360,712 downwards.
TTGGGCAGAAAGCCACTCCTGCCTTTCTGCAAGCAGCCAGACAGGCAAGAAAATAACCAAAAGAACTGACCCCACTGCACTGCTTGGGTACCCCCATGGCCCTGGGGTGTACTGTAAGGCACCCCTCGACTCAGGTCCATGCACCCCCTCATGGCTATGCCCAGCCACAGCAAGCCCCTACTCCCACCACAGCTCTGTCTGGGCCAGAGCAGAAAGAAACACAAGCTTCACCTTCATCAAAAATACCATACCCCTTTTTACCCTTGACCTCATCAGTTATATATTAACAGTAGTAAAATATTACTGTTCTGCACCCCCCAGCAAACAGGGTTTTTTTCCTCTTAGCCATATACCCACTATTTTTTTTTTTTTTTCAAAGCTGAAAAACATGGGGACTTTTTGTCTGTAGGTGTAATGTTTGCTGCATTAAAACTACAAAGTGGAGAATAAAGTGTGAGAGAGCTCCTAAGTAAGTCACAGCTCCTAAGTAAGTCACATACATTAGGCACCTAATTATGTTGAAAATACAATTACACACATTTAAGCAGATGCTCATGCCCATGGGCCAGGCCCGTTACTTTGACAGTTCTTTAACTACCTAACTTTACAGTCAGTACAAGCTGAATCTACTTAGATACAAGACCTGAATTATCAATCTGGGTGTGGAAAAATGACGGTGAAGAAAATACAAATCAATTAGTTGCTCCCATCTCACTTAGAACACCTAAGGACAGTGCACAACAGGCAAGACTCCAGCAGGTGCCAGCTCTTCTTTCATAGCCTTTAATCAAATACCTAGAGGCATTTGCTATTTTGAAAGTCAATTGAAAACTTTTGGCTCCAGTCTTTCGTAAATTCACAGTGAAGATAACCCCCCAAGGAATGCATATTATTTACACATTAGCAAGCTTACTTATTAACACAAGCTTCTAGTAAAAGTTGTGTGCCACAAAGATCTGTTTACATTCCTTGTCTGGCTTTAGCAATGTCAAGGTCAGAGCTCACCCTTCCATAGCCCTCCTGCACCATGGGATGAGGAATGTCTCCTGATGGATAGAGTCCAGAAACACCCCAAAAATCCAACACTGACCCTTACACTGCATCAATACACAATAGTGTCCATTCAAAAGCTCTTCATCTTCAGCCCAACTGGAGCTGAAAAGCCCGTGCAAGCTACACTGAGCAGCCAGCTCTAACCACTGCCCCTATTTCTACACTTACCACCACACTTTGTTGCAAAGGATTTAACAGCCTTGGTGGGAAGCAGCATACAGGTTTCCTCTCCTTGTTTTGCTGGCCTTGAACAGCTGCTCCATCCAAACCTCCACCATCATGCAAATCACAGATCACAGCATGTTTAGATTGGAGGAGACCTCCAAGATCTAACACCACAGTCAACTACTAAACCACATCCTTAAGGACCGACTACCCAACTTTTTACTCTCCTCTAAATATTGGCAGAATGCAGAAAGCTTTTCTATCACCAAAATATGATTTACCACCTGTTTTCCAGCACTGTTTTTTCATCAGAGGTTCGGAGGAAATTTCACTATAATGAGGAAAAAAAAAAAACCATCAGCTCATTTTCAAACAGGCAGCTTGTCCTGAGCTGCTCTCGCAGTAAGGAATAAATGGTACTATTTGAATGTCTAAAGGGGAAATACAGAGTGACAGAGAAGTGTCTGAAACCTGTGTGAGATGCAAGACTGCTAAGGAACAGAAGTGATCAGACTCTGCCTTGCCTATTCCAGAAGGAGAGTGACAGCTAAAAACATTAAAAATTGAGAAGGAAACTGAGAAACACTGAATATTCATGCTCCATTCTTTGCAGGAACCTCTACTCAAATAATTTTTTTAAAGAAATGCACAGGAGCATCCAGTCTAATGATCTGAAACACCCAGTGCACAGCAAGCATCTCTAATTCTGTGACCTGTTCCACGTGCCCTCTGCGTAAGACACAGATGATAGAAGCTGCACGTAAGAAAAAGACAATTTGCCTCAGCACCACCCTTGCAGTGGCCATGGGAAGCAAAGAGACCTTCCCAGAAGTAAAACAAATCCTCATACTTTGTCTTCTCTCATAAGAGAAGCTGTGAATTTCAAGCTATGAAGGTTTCAAGTTACCTTAAATCATAAGGAAAACTCCAGTTCTGTTGTTCTTCACACCTCCTCAATAACTACACCAAATAGCCACAGCTTTATTTCTTAGAGGCTTGGAGGTTTTTTAGTGTCAAAATAAGTGCTGCAAACACTTTTGCTCTCCATGCTAGGATGTTGGGGTTTTTTTTCGTTTGTTTCCTGAAGAAAACTCAGAAGCAGAAGTGCTCACTTCTAGGCCACACTGCACACTGGCAGGACTCCCTTGGGGGATCACACCCTAACATGAATCTTCAGCCCACCATGGCATGCAGACTACCATTCACTGTTCCAGGAGCCACACACCTTGTACCACAAAAAAAAACCCCATACATTCCTATTTCCTACTCCTACTTCTTGCTATGGAAGATGCCTTCCCAGCAGTACTGTGACACAAGTTTGAGCTACCAAGTAGATCCAAATATAAAGCAAAATAGTGGTTTAGCAAGCCAAGAGATGCTAAAATTAACTTTTAAAATTTCTAATCCTATTAATAATTATTTTAAACGAACTTATTATAATCTTAATTAAAAGCTTGCACTCTATGTAAATGTTAGGAGGACTTCCCAAATTGTGCAAAGGTCTGGCAGCTCAAGGAGGCTGCGGGATTCCCCCGCAGGGAAAGGCCCCAGGAGACAGCAAGCCGCAGCAGCTGGCCCACAGAGGGACAGCGGCATTTCACCCTGCAAGGGGGACATTCTAAAATTTACAATTTATGGTTTTAAACCAGCCCTTTGGAGGAGAGTGGGGAACGCACTTCTCCAACCCGGCCCCACAGGTGTCGCCGGCAGCCCTTCTGCCGAGCCCTGGTTACTCGCAGCGCATCCTTGTAAAGCCGCCGGTCCCGGCCCGGCTCGCTCCTTTCGCACTCACCCACTTTCGGGGACGCAAACCCCGCGGCGGGGAGGGGGAGAGGGAGGGCCTCCCCTTTCCTCCCCTGCACGACCACGCTCCGGAGGCAGCTCCGCCCGGGGCAGAGAGAACCCCCGCGCCCCGGCGGCACCTACCCAGGCACTTGATGTGGAAGCCGCTGGGGGGCTTGAGAGAGCGGCGAGCCCAGCCCTGCCGCAGCACCTCCAGGTGCTCCTCCTTGCCCTGCACCAGCAGCACCTGCTCGTCGATCCATCCCAGGAAGAAGGTCTCGGCCACCGCCGCCGTGGCCCGCCGGTCCCAGAAGTGCTGCATATTCTCCCGCTTGAAGTCCGCGAAGATCTCGTAGCCGATGCGGTGGCGGCCCAGCTCCGCCGCCGGCCCCGCGCCGCCGCCCCCACCGCCCCCCGGCCGCCCCCCGACCGCGGCGTCCAGGACGATGGCCAGGGAGTGCGGGGCGATCTGCAGGCACCGCTCCGCCCTGCGCGGCATGGCCGCTCACCGCCCGCCGCCGGGCATGGGCAGGGGTACGGGCAGGGGCAGAGGCATGGGCAGGGACATGCCTTCCCGCGGCCGCGCTGCCTCCCGCGCCCGGCTGTCCGCGCTCCGCACCGCTCCGCCCCCGCCGTGGCGGAGCCCGTCCCGCTCCGCCCCCGGCACTCCCACGGCACGGCACGGCGCGGCCCGGTCCGCATCAGCTCCCCGAGGAAGAGACGCGATCCCGCGGGTGCCGGTCCCGCAGCGGGCAGCGGCCGCCGCCTCCCGGCCGAGCAGCCCGTACCCCCTCTCCCGTCTGCCTGTTCCAGCACGGGAACGGGAGCACCAGCTCCAGAATCGAAACGAGCCCTCTGGGGATCCCGGTCGGTGGTGTAAGGCTTCCAGGCACCCCCGGGTGCGGGACACCTCACCCTCCCTTCCCCTTGTGAAACACAGGGGCGTCCCCCAGCCACTTCCCGATGATCCCAGCAAGTCTCACAGGCGTTATACTTGTGCTTCGTTCAGTGGTTACACAGCTGTAGGTAAATCACCGAATTTATTCTTCACTGTGCAAGTGGCGAGACGTTGGAAGAAGTTGGCAAAGGAAGTTGTGGCTTCCCCCTCCCTGGAAGTGTCCGAGGCCAGGTTGGATAAGGGCTCTGAGCAACCTGGTCTAGCGGGGGGTGTCCCTGCCCACGCTGAGAAGGTGGAACTAGGTGATCTTTGAGGTTCAAGGCCAAACTGTTCTATGATTTAATGAAAATACCAAGTGAGCAACACTGACTCCACTGTGTCAAAGTATTCCCACCGCATCCTTTTGGGATCTCATCCAGTGTTGTCTAGGCACGATATTAAGGAAGGGCAAATTTACCAGCATCCCAAAGAGTTATACAAGGAGACAATTTTACCAAAGAGGAAATCAGAGAGAAATTATCCTGAATCACTGTGAATCATTTCAAGTCAGGAGCCAAGCTTATTTAAACTGTCTGGCAATTCTCTAACCATTTCCCACGTACCCAGCACAGAAAGATCTCAGGATGCCCCTTGCTTCATCCAGCAATAGTTTTGATGGTGCTGTTGTCAATATTTCAAAGGAGCACTTTCACATTGCCATTCAGCCCTAAGCTTTGCAAAAGGACCCCCCAGCATCCTTATTGTTCTCCAAAATGCTTCCCAAAGTTCACCTGAGCCATTGATTGCCTGTTAAAAGATCTAGTCTTAGAGTGTTGAAACTACTGTCATGATCTTGTCATACTCATGTTACTCTTACCTTGTGCCTTCCTCCTCTCTGCATTCTATCAGCCTTTTATCTTGCCCATCATACTTGCATTTCAGTTCTCCTGGGCAGGGCTCACCCTTGTGTTGCCTTTGTGTGGAGCACATCACACTGACATCTCAACTGCTGATTAGAGCCACCAGGTAACTGAAGAGCTTTGTTGGGGTTTTCAGTTTTTATCCCTACCTGCAGGAACAAAGGAGCCAAATTAAGCCTTTTGGCTTTATAGGTTTCTTCACAGGATATGTACTGAGCACTTAGGTGCAAGGCCCCACACTTTGCCTACAGCCCCTGAAATCCCAAGTGCTAGCTGAATCCATGATCTTTCTGCTGCCTCTGAAAATAATCATGTATTCATCACAGCATGCCTGGCAGCTTTCAGTCATAGCACTGTCATTGCTCTCTCCATTAGCTGAGCTCCTTTTCCTTTCAATACTAATTTCTGAAGCAACTGGTGCGGTCAAACATGCTATGCAATCATTTTCCTCCCCTTGCAAGGCATTTGCAGTAATACTTTCAGGCTGTCAACATCTTCCCTACCCCTGGCTTGTTCTCCTGTAAAGGCTGGTCCTCAGCTTGCTAATCCCCTCCCACTCTGCTTTCATCACCTCTTCCCTTGAGCTTCTTCATGCCTCTCCCCAGTGCTAGCAGGCTGGTCCTCCTTCCCTCCTTCCCTCCTTCCCTCTTTCCCTCCCTCCCTCAGCACACTTCTCCTCTCCTCAGCTTGTGCACATGAAATGTCACACACAAACATAAGGACAGGGAAAGAGAGCACGCCATCGTTTCCCCAGAACACGTTGTATGGAGCAGTGATTGTGGCACAAATCAAAACCCACAATGTGCTGGGGTTCAGGGGCTGTCCCCATAAAAACCAGTGCTAGTATTGCCTGAGAAAGGCTTGAAGTTCCCAGTTAAGAGGCTTTGTTTCAAGGGCCTGGGGAAAGTCTGTGGACAGGTAGGTTCTGCGCAAAGTGTTCATCCATCATTATTCCCTTTTTTCCAGTCTCCTTACTGATTCAAAGAATTTATTATTTTTGCCTCAGAATTTTTTAGGTTTTGGTTTATTTATGTTCTGTTGTTTGCTGGTTTGGAGTTGAACAGCACTTCCTTCCTTTTTTATTTAATCTCACTTTAAGGGATTTCTCCCAAGCAGTCAAGATCTACAGCCAGACTAAAGCCAATCTGGTATTTCCTAGTATAAATATAAGTGAGAAAAGCACCCACAATCTTTTTAAAGCCAAGTAATGAAAGCAGGTGAAGTGGAATTCCTAAAGTGCCTCTGAAGTGTTTGGAAAGGTAGAACTTTACCCTTCTAGTGGGGCAAAACCCCTGAAGATTGAGACACTTCTCTTTGAAATGTACCAGTGGCTGCAGGAGGTCCTCAGCAAAGCACCTTATTTATTCTAGGTAGGAGCAGAAAGCCAAACAAACCTGCTGGAGCTGTGCTCTCCAGCTGCCTGCACAGCCTGATCCGGAGCTCAGGTGTGGTACCTCTGTCTGTTGTGAACGTCACCTTGTGGGACCAAAGGACCAAGAAATTAACACAGCAGCTGCCTTGAAAAAAAACATTGCAGAAGCACTGGTGAGACGCCTCAGGAGTCTGAGATAAAGAGAGGACAGAGAAACAGGACATGCATAGGAAAGAAGGGACTTATTTATGGCATTGTTTTCTGTAGAAATATGCCAACTATATATCTAGCAAGATAATATGGGAGTTGGGGATAAGGGGCTATACATTATTTGCTACTAACTCAGCATACTAATATATAAATAGTCTGGTGCACAATAGTTTGATTCTGTCTTTACCATCATACAGGGTCTGTGAATCTTAATCCATCACATCACCTTATTAAAAACTCTCTAGGAAAAGAGTGCTCTCCCAGAATTCATCCAGGCTACAAAATGGAAAAGGCAGTCTGAGGTGAAATATGTATATTTAATGGTGGTTTATACCTCCTTCATTTGCACACAGTAATGCAAGGTACACAATTTGCAGCCTACATAGTATGTCAGCAAGTGATCTGCTTCAGACGCAGTATTCAGGCAAGCACCATACTCAGGATTTCTGCAAGGGTTTTTGAAAGAGTATTTCCTATCAAACTAAAAATCTCTCTAGATGTTTTAAAAAAGAAGAAACTATACTGTCCCTCCCTATTGTCCATGCAATGTTAGCAAGAGAGTTCTGCACAGTTCTAAGCCAAGTAACCCCATTCCTGGGAAGGAGCTGTTTTTACTGTTACACAGGTTTTTGGGTGCCTGAAGTGTTTTGGAAGAAACTGCCCATCCACTAGAGAACTACCAGGTCTGTTGCTCTTCTTGTCATACTGTGAGAAAAAAAAGGCAATTTCAGGATAGTGAATGCTCTAAAACAGTGGCAATTGTGAGTACTGATGGGGACTTGCATCTATGAAGAGTAAGATCATGGAAGGGAGGTGTTGGTAGTTGTTCCTTAAAACTCTTCCCAGAATTGTGGCAGCTTTTGTGGGTAAATACAGATCTACATTTCTGTAGCTTTCATCACATTAAGATACTAATTTGCCACCAAGAATTCCTAAAACAGCATCTCATTTATCTTTACTCTTTTGTTTTGGTAACCAGTTTTTGTAATATGGGGATAATATTCTCATGTCTGTCAAGTCCCTTGAGGTGTGCTAGTAAAAATCATCCCAAGAATGGCTGCTTGACAATCTCTGCTCTGATAGGAACCAAGTATTCCTGTGCCCCATTGTGTCCTGCCATCCTCCACCAACAAGCCCTGCTCAGAAGTCCTTGCTCAGACAGAGTCCCTAGTGAAGTCAATGGGAGTTTCCCTGGTGAGGAGTGATGAGCTAGGTCCAAACTAAACACCCACCTAATAAGCACCACAGGAAAAAGCTGACTGCATATTTTTTAAGCTTTTACCTGACTCAGATTCACTGGCATCAAGATGGATCCCAGGGGCAGGATGCGACCTGAGGGAGGAGAGGAGATTCCTGCTTATGGCAGGCATGCCCATCTTCATCTTCAGGAAAATCTTTGGCAATGGTATTAAATCTTTGCAACAAGGTGATTGCTGCTTGGATAGGTGAGCTGGTAGGTAGGCAATTATCTGTTGTCTGCTTAACAATAGCCTACACATACTGGGAAGTTGCACTGGCCAGGACTAAAAACATCTCCCAGCAGACACAGATTACAAGTTACCACTTTCAGTGCTTCAGAATAAAGGAACCCAAAGGTTGGCCATTACCCAAGGAAATTACCTGTCGTGATCCAAATTACCATAAAACCATCACAGCAGCCTTGCCCCATGCAAGGGAAAGGTACAGAAGGAGACACACAGGGCACAACCACAGCTTCACAGAGACCTGAAAGATCAGAGAGGAATCACGCAAAATGAATTGCCCTGACCAAGGCAAAAAGGCAAAAATTGTCCTTTAAATAATGTGGAAGTGCAGGTAAAACAATACCAAAAGCACAGGAGGCTCCAACAATTTCTTTCCTTCAATCTCCACCAAGGGCTGATCGTGGTATATAAAGTAAGTATGATTTAGCTATGCGTGAGGGAGGCAGGGGCCACAAGAGGCAAGAAGGAGGTTAGGAGTTACTTGTGTCTCTGCTGCATTCATTATCCAAAGTCCAGCCACCAGGAGCCAACAACACAAGCTTTCTCCAGCAGTCCCACGTCTCCACTGCAGCTTACCCGTATCAGTAGGTTTCTGTATCTCTCTGTGAATGTGACAGTGGATGTGAGAGGCAGTGGGTACCCCCTCTGAGCTGGGATGGCCCAGCTGGGCTCATTTGCAGGCATCATAGTGGCAGGAGAGGAAGGACAACCACGGAGGACAGCAGTGAGAATGGGCTGATATGGTTAAAACCACAGCCTGCCTGGGAGAGGAGAAAGAAATGGGGCTTGCTTCATCCCAGGAATACACAACCTGTGTGCAAGGTGGGCGGAGAGGGAACTTCAGCTCATAAAGATCAGAAGATGAGGAAGAGGCAGTGAAACACAACGGGCTCAGTTCAGAGGGGATGCACATCCCCCTACACAGGCTTCAGAAACACACCACACCATCCATGCCACCGATGAGATGATCCCTTTGGGTCCCTTTCCCTCTGTGCTCCTCTCCTCTAGCGAGCGAGTGAACCAAAGCCCCAGAAGGAAATTTTTATATTTTTTTTTTAAATCCCCGTGGGTTTGGCCCAGTTTGCCTGAGGGCACTACTCTCAGCAGCCTAAGCACATGCTACCTCCGATCTATGGGAGCGGGGTCGTGCAGCTCCATGAGGGGTGGCTGCAACAGGACAACTCTGCCAGAGAGGGGGAAAACCCATTATCTGCTCCACACCCCTTGCAGGGCTTTAAGAGCAAGTGCAAGGCCCCTGCCAGCAGGGAGCCAGGCGTACCGAGCCGCACCCTCCCACTGAAGTGAAACACTGGCTGGCTCTGAAATGCACTTTATATATATATATACGCAAAGAATTAAGGTCTGTCGCCAGCTCCCGCCTGTAGTGGATACCGCGTCCCCTCCAGTCCCGGCGGGGTTGTCCTCCGGTCCGTGTGTGTTTAACCTCGGCATGGCAGTGCCCAGGAGCGGGCCAGGGCTGGAGGGCTTCACGACCCACTCACCCCTGGGCCGGTCACTGCTGGGCCGGGAGGTGACCCTGGCCGTGCCGAGCTACGCTGGGCCAGGCTGTGTCATGCCAGGCTGTGCCGAGCCATGCAGTGAGCCTGGCTGTGGTGTCACCCTGGCAGCCGAGCCGAGCCGAGCCGAGCCGAGCCGGCGGCCGTCGCGCACACGTGCAGGAGAGCGCACCCCGCGGTCCGACATCACCGCACACCGCTCCCGGGGGACGGGAACCGACGGGATTCGCCCCCGCGGGCGCGGCGGGGCTGCCGCAGCACCGGGACTCGCAGGTGGCAGCACCTCGAACCAGGGGGACTGGGGCCGAGCCGGGCATGCACTGCGGGGCGGGGGTGGCTCGGCTCGGCACGGCACGGCACGGCACGGCTGGGCTCAGCCCCACTGTCTTCGGCTCGGCCCGGCTCGGCTTGCCAGGGAGGTGCTGGCGGCAGTGCTCCCTCCCACGGGAACTGGCTGGGGTCCTCTGGAGTGTGGTAGGGTGGCGAGATGCCCATAGGTGAGTGAGGTTGTGCCCCCGAGAGAGCAGTTTGTGCTTGGGTTTCAGTTTCTCATTCTCAGTTCTCTAAATGCTTTGAGGAGATGAGTGGTTTCTTCCAGCCAGAGGAGCACTGAAATATAAAAAAAATCCCAGGGAAAATCTTGGCCAAGGCCCACAGTCCCTCAGGGGCTGGTGGGGAGTGGCCACATGGTTTCTGTACTGATGTAGGGGCTTATAAAAGGCTTGGATGCTGTATGGGGGGGACTTCAGCAGTTGATCTGTGTCAGAGTAATGAAGGATGACATTTGTGAAGGAACCAGAGAGGTGATTTTGTAGTTGGACCATTATGGAGTTGATGTGACCTAGTGCAGGACTGTCCCTGTCCTGTGACCCTCTACCCTGGGGGTGTGTAGGGCCATAATGGCCCCTTTGCTATAAAACGGGGAGCTTGGGGGAGCATCCTTGTGCGTAATGCCTGCACCCCATGGAGCTGAGCAGAGGGTGGATGGGTACTGAGGACCCCAGATCATTTCCCTCCATGTATTATAAACCGAACCTATGCACAGAGAAATATCTCCCATGGTGAGAAACCAGAATTGAGAGACAGTAGGAGAGGAAGGCCTACAGCATCAGTACTTCTGCAGGCTGAGAAAATGGAGGACTAAGATTTAAATATCACATCAAGCTTAACTTTTCGCCTCTTAAAATCATATTTGCTATGAAACAAATGTACAGTAATACAAGATCCCAGAGTCATTGCACATACTTTGATTTCCTCTGTAAGGACAAAAATGTTGATGACTCAATAAGACTTTGCTTAAAAAGACACACCAAACCCCAGGAAAACAGACTTTTTGAAAGCTTAGTAATAAATTGGTAATAAATTAGTAATACATTTCCATTTAGTTCATATCAATAAACCACTGTAGTCTTTGGAAAAAATGTCCTAAGAGCTCCCCATGGACCACAGGCTTCAAGGTTCAGGATCTGTAGCTAACCTGTCCACCACAAAAGTATCCTGATAGCAGTTACTGATCATGTGCAAGCACTAAAGGATACCAACCTGCATGGGTTCAGGTACTTAAAATAAATTACCTTCTCTTCTCACCACAAGGGTGTCTTTGCCAAAGGTGGCTGCAGGAGGCAGAGCTCCAGCAGAGCTGGCTCTAAAAAAACACTTTGAAGACCATCAAAAAAGGATCCCAGATGATGGAAGGAACTGACCAGGCAGGTAGCACCAGTTCCTTCTGGAGCAGCCAGCCCGGTGAAGCCACCTGCTGCCTTCTCTTGCTTTTCCTCCAGGTCCAGTAACACTCCCTCTTCTTGCCTCTTTCTTGTTGGTTTTCATCACCCACTTGAAGGAGTGAAGAAAAAGCAAGAAATGTAAAATAGATGGCTAGAATGGCACAGCTTGGTGACCCTCAACAGAAGAGACCAGCTTCACCTCTCTAGGGTAACCACTGAGAGCCCTGTGCTCCCTGGGTGGAGAGAGCTGGCTCTGCTCTCCTGGGTGCCAGACCAGTTTCTGCTGGCCACAGGCAAACAGCCAGGGCAGTCAGGGGAAGGCAGAGTGTGTCAGGGTCTCAGCATCTCAGGGATGTTGTCCTTTGGTGGAGAGCATCTCTCTCCCACCCATTAGATCCCCAACAGGCTGAACCTGTGCCATCAGTTGTGTCTTCCCTCCCCACCAGCCTGCCTCCTGGGCCATCTTCTCCCCACTCTGTGGGCCTGTGTATGTTCTAAGTCACTGTAAGAAGCAAAATCAGAAAGGCAAGGGTGTGCTGATTGGAGACCTTTCTAACAGATGCTGTAGAGCAGGAATAGCCAACCCAAATATTTTCATGCATACACAGTGCAATTCCTGTATGTCTTTCCTGGAAAGAAATAAAGAGGATTCAAACAGCCAGAACCTGCCAGCTCCCTGCAGTGACTGCTAAGTCAGGTCTCACTATCTGCAAAGCCCTCCAGCTCCCACCAGAACTGCACACACTGCCTAGAAAGCAGTGTCAGCATCAGCACTGCTCTACCAAAACCCCTTCTTGCTTCAGAACTGTGATCTCCACAGCCTTACCAGGAAACCTCGAGGCTTCCCAGGCTCTCAGGTTCCCAACTGATGCCATTTTATTACAGGGCATGTCCTTCTTAAGCACAGGCAGCAGAGTCTTTTAGCAGAATACAAAAAAAAGCTCTTCAGACGAGGACTTAGCTGCAAGGAAGTGATGATACTGCAAAGGAGGGCCTCTTGCCTTCAGAGTCAAATTTGGAAGAGGAGATCTTTTTGGGGCTACCCACGACAGAACCTGTTGGTAACTAAGCTTGAAAGTACATAGTTCTGATGAAAAGAACAGGACAAAAGGTTTTTTTCTAGTTCTGTCTTGTAAGTGGGTGATTGTTCTGCTCAGCTCAGCATTAACATTGCCCATTGAACCTTGGGAAGGGAAGTTGTGCCTGCAAAGTAACCAGGGGCTGATGTATTTCTGTAGGAAAACTACCCAGTATCTGAGTTTATGTGGGGAAAAGTGCCTATTTTGCTGCGGTGGGAAATTTCTCCTTCACTTTCTCATTTTGAAAGATGTTTTTAAATTTTGGTCATGGTGAAGAACCCCACGGTCAGGGACATGCCTTTGGCTTCACCCCGGCTTCCAAAACCAACATGTGCATTATTTATCAACATTTAAACCAGAGGGTGTGTGCACTGAGGAGGGGCAGGGCCTGTCAGTCTGTGTTTTCATTAGTAGGTGATGGAGTCAAGAGTGTCAGGCAGATGTGCAAAAGCAAGCATCCTCCTGGCATGGAGAAAGAGAAGTGGGACACTTGGGAAGCAGCTTCTCTGCTCCAGCCAGTGCCTTCTAGGGACTCAGTAGGACAAGGCAGTTCTGGGTGTCCTCCAACACAAATGAGAGCAAGGAAGAGAGGCTGAGTTGTTAGACACTTGGCACATAACAGCTTTGAGGAGAGAGCTGGGTTTCACTTGTGAAGGAGAAACTGAAGGGAGATGTGAAACCTGTTCTCGAAATGCAGGCTGTGTCTGCAGAGAAGGAGGCAAATGGTTGGCAGTGTTCTTTGGGAGTAAGAAAGGCAGCAGAGAGGGTAATTGGATTGAGAGATAGAGGGGAGAAAGTTGGTCTCAAAAAAAGCTTATGGAAGTGGTTTTAACAGATAAAGACCTGATAAATGAGATAAGCAGATAAACACACATTTCTAAAAAGCAAAGCAGTGAGTTTTTGATAGAGTCTGATAAGAAAGGGCCAGGAGAAAAAACCCAACATCTTTTCAGATAGAACTGCTTTACTTAACACTAAAGGTCTGCAGCACAACTGATTGTGGCTGAAGAGGACTGGGCTGCCCATATTGCTCTCCAGTGTTCCCACTGACCTGAGCTCTACATCTCGAGAAATCCTAGGTGCTCTCTTCTCCCTCTTCACTGATGTGTTTCTTCCCCAAGCTTGTAGTCTTTGTCATCTCTCTCACACTTGTTCTGTGGCTCTCTTTGAGGTTTATTCCCCTTTTTTTTTCAGGGTAATGAGCAGAACTGCAGTGTGCTGTTCAATATACGGATTTTTGAGTGAGAGTATAGCACTGTTCTCTGTGTTGTCTCAGTCCCAAACAGACTGTGAGTTTGTTAATTCTGATCTTTACTACCATCTCTTCCAGTGTGCCCAATGGAAAAGCCAGATGTGCTGGTGTGTATGCTCCCTGCTCCAATTCCTGAGCCCTTTAAAAATCTGCCCTTAAGGAATAGCAGATTTCCTTTAGGACAAATTTGCCATTCCCTAAGCCAGAAGATAGATCTGAACTGCCTAAGTTTCATCTGAACTCCCAGGCTGGCTGATGTGCTGCTTGAAACCTCTCCATGGCCTCAATACTCAAGTCCTGTGGAGAAATGCTGCAGACAGTGCAAAGCTGCACTCAAAAGGAAAATACAGTGAAATATGTATATGCCTAAGAGCAGGAAAACTAAATGGCATAGAGAGGCAAAGCAAGGTTAAGGAAAATCCTTGCTCATGCAACATGCAGAGCTAAGAGCTCCAACCTGTACAGGCTCGATTTTTCTGTAAGGACTGCACTGTGCAGGGGACCAAGTGGAAAACATGGTGACCTGTGACCCTGCACCCTCATTCAAGGTATCTTCTGAGCAAGAAGATGAGGTAGGCAGAACTGACCACATTTAGATCAAGACTTAGATGAACTCTTCCACCTCGCAGGAGAAGATTTTAAGCAGGGCTTGCTACTGTAATACCCACCTGGGAGTGGAATGGAGGGGTGGAGAGGTGAGAATTAAAAAAAAATAAAAAGAGGATTCTGTGCAATGAGCCACTCTGCAGGCAGAGTGATAAGCACACAGGGTGAAGGAACCAGAGCTGGACACAGGCTGTGTGAGAGCAGCCTTGGATCTCCCCTGGCAGTGGATCTGTGGGAGATGAGTAGATGTCAGTCTCAACTGAACAGTTTTGATGTAGGCTTGAAAAGGGTAGGAATACTGTGTCTCCAACCAAAACTGGATCTATCTAATACTGTATTGGAGGGAACTATACAGTCCATGCCTGCAGGTAGGGGTGAGAGACCCTCACTGGTGCCTCCATGCATGGAGGGAGTTGGCACAAGGAGCTGGAGGACTGGTTGAGGAATGTTGGCTTTTCAAAGACCCCCTTGGTGGCACAGATCTGGGGAGTCTCTCCCAGATCACAGGACAAGGAAGCTCCAGTGTCATTTGTCATGCCAGTTTTTGGATGGCAACACCTCTTTTCTGACTGGGGAAAGGGACACAACTGGTGTTGCTGGTTTGGGGTAAATGCAGTTTGAGAATGTGCCTTGCCTTTCAGGCAGGAACCCACACCAGTACCCAGCAGAGTGACACAGTAAATCAAGATACAAGGAAGCATTCATCTGTGGCAAAAATTTCTTTCTTCTCCTGCCAGAAAGCAGAGGTTGGCTGGCAGGCTTGCACTCTGTAACCAGCTGCTGACATCTTTCTACTCTGCATTGATCTGACTGACCACAATTCAGTTCAGAAATTGTGAGCCAGGTTTACAGCCTTCCTCTGGGCTCCCCTAAACCAAGAGCATCTCTTTGCAGCACTCAGAGCTTTGCAGGAAGATGATTCCTGCAGTCAAGCAAGAAAAGATGCCAGTGGGAAGGAGGAAATAACCACTACCAGCATTCTTGCACTTACGGGAAGGCTGGGTGTAGCAAAGGATGCTATGCCTGCCTCAGGTTCTGATGCACTTCTTCCACTCACTGCTTATCTTGCAGCTGCTAACATCCCACCAGCATGCATTTATCTTTGCCTTTTCTTGATCAGGATACCAGTTTCTGATGCTTCTTTGCTTGGTGCAGATGCCTCTGGAAAAGAAGAACAAAGCCCCGAGAAAGAAATTCCCACCACACTTTTCCTCCCCCCCCCTCTTTTTCCTTTTTACAGAAATTTCATATCCAGCTTGTTCTGATCATTACTCTTCTCCCTTTTCACTTCACTTCAGGCCTTAAGTTTCTTGTCCCCAGTGAGATAGTTCAGTCAAAGTCATGCTTAATCTACAAAAAGAAAAGGAACAGGAACCGTACAGCTGCTTACTATAGGCAATTGTTACTTTAAGGTGTGATGCAAAGCATCCCCTTTTGCTCTTTTAACTGGTGAGGGGAGGTGGAATAACTCAGCAAATGCTTTTGTGCAGGGAGGGAGGTAACAGCCACCTTCTCCAGCAGGATTGGCTGCAACCCTTCCAGCACAGGCTCTGTACCTGTTGGGCAAGTGCCAAGAACTGGCACACATTAAGATCATGATGTCTGCCAGGCAGCAGCAGCTTCACTGCTCCTCCATCATTCTTCTTTCCCTCAGAGCAAAGAGAAAAATATGAAGGCTGATGGGCTAGATGCTGCCTTTCAGGTCCCCTTTGGCAACACAGGCGGTGAAAGGAGTGGTGGAGTGGATGCAAGGGAGTTTATTGCTGTTTAAATAGCCTTTCGTTATAGTTAAGCCCTTTGCATAAACAGCAATTTGGCTCCCATCTCCTGGACACTGGCCCATTGCATTAGGCTTTTTATACGCTATAATGGGCACCCCCCGGGCACAGCCAGGTCCCAGCAGCGGGGTTGGATGTGTGGTCACAGCAAAGAGCTGCCAGCTTCCTGGAGAGCTCTGGGACTCATCTCTCCTGCAGGTATTCTCAGCAGCCACCAGGCAGCTCCCCCGCCTCCTCCCTTTGCCTTGGCTTGTCAGGATTAGACAGTTTAACCAATGACCCCAGTTGTCATCAATCTCAATATTGAACACACCGAGATAATACAGGCAATTCTGTGCTCTGTGGAGACAGGCATTTATGAGGTATTTGTGAAACCGTTCCAGCTAAAGAAGACAGACAGCTCTATTTTGTGCCTAATATTGCCTGACAGGTGTGGGCACACCCTGGGATAACTTTCTTGTCATCTCAACTAGAAGGTCAAGAGTCTGCTCTTGACAGAGAGAATCGCCTTTGGCACTCCAACAGAAATTAGAGAACACATCAATATCCAAAAAAAGAAAAACAAAACCCCAACAAAACAAAATCCCCAAAACAAAACCAAAAAACTCCCAATCCTTTGTAAAGCAGGTGTGCCAGATTTAACATCTCCCAGAGCTTAATTCCTTCTACATTTTGTAGTTTCTCTTTGAAGATTATCCATGGACCCAACACCAGGCTAAACCAGAAAGTTTAGCTTTTGTTCTTCTAATAACCATCATTAGCTTATCGTCTTAAATGTCTCAACAGTGACCATCTTTCCACTCTGCTTCTCTTTTCTCCTTTCCTCCCCATAGAGCACTGCCCATCCTCCCCTCTCCAGGCCGTGCCACCCCATGTTTTGCTGCCCTCCCCAGCACACAGCAAAACTCAGCTGCAGAAGAGCAGAGCAGGGGGTGGCCTTGGCCATGGCAGCAGCGTTGCTGTGACCCCCCCATGGCTCCTGGGGGAAATCCCAGCCCCACCAGGATGTAGAAGATGGCAAGTTCACCAAGAACTCAAGAGCTCAGTAGTGGGGCTGCAAGATGTGCCAGGGAATAGTCTGAGCTCTCTTGGGTTATTATTTGGTGCAAATTTCATCAGCTAAATCTGAGCCCATTACATCGGCAAATGTCAGGAGAAAACATTTTCCTGCTAGGTAGCAAAAACGGCTCTTGTAAATAATTTTTCTCTCGATTTTCACAGAAATGAGGTTGTCTGTATACAAAAAAATAGAGACACTGTTGCTTCATATCTGTGCAGAAGAGGGTTGCATGAAAATTGTCTTTAAATATGTCTTTACCATGGTTGTTATGGAAAAAGCTTTACCAGACTATCTGGTAGATTAAGGAAAAAACTTGTTAGGCTTTTCCTTCTCTTTGCTGCAGGAAATGCTGAAAGCTGCAGAACTGAACAGCCAGCTTTTGTACTTCTGCTTCCCAGAGCTGAAAGAGGATATTCAGAGATGCTGCAACTTTCAATCAGCCCATACTTGACCTTGTGGTCCTTTTTGAGGCCCATCTACCCTTGCCTTCAACGGGTGGATGGCTTTGGGTACTTTGTACTGACACAGGCTTGAGGGAGGTGTGAGTTTATTGGGAGGGAGAAGGAAGAAAGAAACCTCAAAGTTTCATGCTGCCTTGTATGAAGCACTTGAAGAGGTGCAGCTGGGAAGATCCCATGGAGATCAGAGCTGGACATAACCCTGCTCTGACTGGCTGGTGCCTGTAGCACTCCTGCTCCAGCAGGTACCACTGGACAGTGCTGTATGAAGTGGAACAGGTGAGTTGAGCTGACTGCTGCTAATTTGAGCCTCCACAGTTTCTGTTTTCCAAATTTTAATCTTTTTGATACTTGTCACAACATCTTTGGAGCCCATGGGTATCCACAGGGCTCTGGCAACATGTTCTGCCCTACACCCACATCATTTGCTGTGGACACCCTCAGGGAAAACCTGAAAGCACAGAGAAGTGCAGCTAAGAGCAGAGCACTCACTCAAAACCAGGAGCACAAGAACTTGAGCTAATAATGTTGGAGTAATGAGGGACCTGGTGGACCTATTGCTCCACCATTGCTCTTTTAGGTGGTGCTTGGAGCTGGGTCTCCCTTCCCTTGGGCCAGAGGAGGGCATGAGCAAGGAGATGGATGCCAGGCCTGAGTAGAGAAGGGATGGCTGGGTCAACCCTCTTGCTGGGGGGCAAAGGCCTGAGAGACCCTTCCTTGGGCCTTGAAAGTGGGCAGTGACATCCACACCCAGTCATGGCTCAGGTCAAGGAGGTGCTGGGGTTCACCCCTGGCAGGAAAGGGTCTGGGAAAGCCTCAGTGGATGGTTCCTGCTGCAGGGGACCACGTAAGAAAACAGCTCTGCACATGCTGGAAACAACATGACAGAGAAGAAGAAAAATCACAGTTCACAATTTATGTAATTTTGGGGGCTTTTCTCTCTGGAAATAGTTACACAAGATACATTGCCAGATCAGTCACTGGTGAGCATATGCCCTCAGGAGACTTTACAAGAGAGGGATCTCTGCAGCACTCTTCCTGCTTCCAAAAGTGCAAACTGTGGATTAAGGACACAGTAAATGCAGAACACAGGTCACTGTGTACAGGGTCTGTCTCTTATTCACCACTCAACCAGGTCCTTTTCTCAGTGCTAACTCACCTTCCAAGTCAAAAGCAAGAAAAATACCCACCTCATTTTGAAATACCTCGTGGTGAGTAAAATTTGATTTCATTATTTTGCAAGCTATCAGCAGAACATGTAGGGGTCAGTACAAAACCCAAGCAACAGCACAGGGTGGGAAGGGTGCCTGGGGCATGTCTGGGGTGTCTGCAGACTGGCCTGAAGGCAAACACAAATCCAGAGCCTACAGCAAGTGCACTGGTGCTATTGGAAGAAAGTCTACAAGAAAGAAAAAGAAGTTTTAACCAAGTGCTTACCAGTTGTCACTAACACAAACAGAACTTAGAACTTCCTAGAAAATTGTTTCTCTCAGGCTTAGTGGAGTCCAAGTGGAAGAGCACATACCTTTTTTGGGGGGAAGTTACCATGAAAAAAATCACCATACTTCAGGAGCTGCAGCATGGGATGCAGCTGCCCCAGGACTAGGTGCTTAGGGAAGGCCTGGCAGCTCACTTCCTTCTACTTTGTGGTCACAGGGGGAAGGAACTCCAGGAGATTCAGATTCTGGTTTGCAGGAGATGGCCATGGGCTTTACAACCTAAGCAGACAGGTTACTTGCAGTAAAGCCATACAGCGGAGTTCAAACAGCCAGTATTTGCTGATCTCCTCACATGGAGAAATTAATAAAACATCTAATTAATTAACCTAGAAATACAACAGCAAATACAAGCCAAAGTTTACCACAATGATTTGCATTACAGTAACAAATATGTAGTTTAATCATAGCTGTACCTCTCTTGTTTCCCTACAGAAAATGCTATGCCCTCTCCCCATCCAGGGTAGCTCATTACTGATAGTGCTTGTAAGCAATGCCACCTTTCCTTTAGCAACGAAATCCCAGGTAAATCCCACATGTTCTGCTCAGCAGTGTGTGTTGCATCCCACAGGGTAAGTCTGGCACAAAGAATATTGTGCCAGATTCCCCCAGGTGCAAACAGGCACAGCTCCTTTCCAGGCAGTGAAGCAGCATCACGTTGCCCCAGCAAAGACAATGGCCTCTTAGGGACATGTAACTAACCTAAGAAATATGAAAACATCAGTTAAGCTACCTCATGTACTCTGCAGGACCTGGCTGAGGGGTATAACAGCATTCCTCCCTCACTACCTAAAACCCCCCTCACTTAATCCATTAAGGATTCTTATCAGCATCACCTTCATTCCTGGGCTGTAAGTGTATTTGAATTAAAAACTTCTTAAGTCCAAATCCACTCCAAGTGATGAGGATCTTCAAGGTCATAAATTAACAGAGGCATCTCCTGTGTTACCTACATAAAAGATTTCAGTGGCACAGTGACTCTGAGAGAGACTTTATTAAAAGATAACATTTGCCTGACCTCTCTGCAACCTCTTAGCTGGGTCAATGTCTTATAAACAGGCTATTCTGTAGCAGATAAAGAAAAATTAGTATTTTCCTTATTAAAAAGAAGCTGCTGGTTGAAAACCAGACTAATACACCTGTATTTTGCTTTTCAGCTTCCCAGTATTAGTACACAGAAAAACCATCACAAATAAAACAAAATAGTAACCATTCTAATACTTCCAAGTGCATTTCTAATTTCCTTCCCTCTGTCATTATCATCTATATTTTAATATTTGCAAAACAGGTTGCAAAAAATGGGTGGCAAGAAGATTTCCAATATGGCATCACAAAATCAAACTGTAAAGAGAAATCAGGCTGAGTTCACCCTGTGTTGCAGGGGCAAGTGAGCAAGCAGGGAAGCTGCCTGGGTTCAAGGGAATCTTCAAGCGACCTTCTTGGGAAGCAGAGACTTCCCTGCTGCCAAGCCCTCTCCACCAGCACAGGGAGGGGCAGACACATTCTGCACAGCCTTGCCCACAGAGACAGACTGCAGATATCTGAGAAGCAGAACAGAACAGCTGGGATAAGTTTTGACCAGTTTGCTTATCTCAGGACCAGTCCATATCTGACTTACCTGACATTATGGCTGTGCTTTCTGCAGGGCGCACAGAGATGTGCCCCAGCATACTAGATCTTCAATTAAGCAAGATTAAACAGGTCCCAGGTGGCACTTAATACTTCCACTAGGTTTTTTTCATCCCTCATTAAAAAAAAATTCCAGGGTTTACTTTAGCAGAAACCTCAAAGCAGCTGAAACTATTTCATCTCTTATCTAGTTTTATCAGACTACAGTACCCAGTACCCTCCCTGTTGAGAGCTCTGAGGACTAAATTTTACATGTCATATAAACTTATTCTCCAAATTTTCATTAAGCCCAACGGATAATTGGGATATATCCCACTTTTTATTGTCTATGCAAGTCATTCTCATCAGCACTCTAGTACAGTTACCACGTTCCTAGTAAGAAGTGTTATGAGCTACTTTAGAACCCAGTGTGGTGAGGCCATGGGACAAGCAGACAAACCAATGGCTAGGCCAGCCAAAGCTGCTTCAGTACCCCATAGAGCAGGTACCTGATACCCTAAAAGCTGAGATGCCAAGCAATCTGCACAGTCATCCTGAATTTAAGAAATCTGAACACGCTTGGTCGTAAGTCCTGCACAGGTCTCCCTCCTCTCCTTCAGCTAGTGAGGTAA